>NW_005054310.1:3591709-3608962 GCF_000277835.1 Geospiza fortis | reverse complement strand
TAATTCTGTTTATTTCTTGAGTAATTCTGATATGGAAGCAATGTCCTGCAATATAATTGTAACTAAGCTGGTATGACTAAGCAATACTATTGGAAAATCAGCTGAAGAGCAGATTTCTGTTTTGTCAAAGCTGCATTTTTTATGATTGAGGCAGGTTTTAAGAAAGCTGTTCAGCAGCATCCCTTCAGATAAAAAATCACAGAATGGTTTGGCAGTCACCCAGGATGGAGCACACTCAAAGAAAAGACAGAAGTATGCTTGGAGTGTTGCTCCTTGCTGATATGCATGGCAGGTTTCACGCTTTACCCTTTGACTGCCAGCTATGATGTCAGATAGAGTTGTACCTGATTAAGCAATTGCTCTTCACTTCCTGTTTGACACTTTCAAGTGCTTCCACGCCCAGGGACAACCTCCAAAAACTGCTTGCCGGTATCATCTCCACCTAAGAGATTTTTCATTTTAAATCTTATGAAAAAACACAGGTGAATTATGAAAATCACATTTTTCTCTGCTGCATTGCTCTTACTGGATTTCTTCAGTTGCTTTCATGCTTATCTGCAATATCCCTTGCCTGACATAGAAGATGCAAAGTTCATTGAAGATTGTGTGAGAGCTCACAACACATTTCGATCCAAAGTGAATCCACCAGCCAGCAATATGTTTCACATGGTAAGGTGGTGTTTGTGACCTTTTTGAAATTATTATAGATTGGGCTGCTGATTTAGCCCACCTTATTCTTAATTTCTACTGTGCTATTCTTTCCACTTCAGTTAATGATTTCTGTAACATATATGTTGGTTCTTTTTATGAAATAGAAAATACATTAATTAGCACAGTATTGTTCAATTTTTAATAATTTGAAGGGAATTTCTTTTTTAGCACAAGATTTAGCTACTGTCAACTTCAGCCAGAGCAAAGGGCTGTATTGCAAAAAATAGTGTTCAGTTCTCAGTATGTCGTCTACCTCTTTCTGAGAGAGATAGTAATCTGGTTTATATCAGGTCAGGTTTCATACATGGAAGAGGTTTGACTTTTGAAAAAGTTTCTGAGTAGGCAGTCTGCAACAGGATTTGTTGAAAATCTATCATCTCTTCTTGTTTCTTCTAATCTAGAACATGTGTTGAATAAAGGGATTTTCCAGGACAGCCATTTAGATACCTGATCTTCATTTGCTGTAGCAGGGTTTGAAGAGTAGGGATAGTAATATCTAGGCTGAAAAGCAGAGCTTGCTACAAATACAGCGAATATCAGAACAGGTTATGGGCAGGTCGCATGTTGTTCAGTGGAATACATAAGGAAAGATGTGTATAGCTAGCTGAGGGAGGTAACCCCAGCCAGTGCATGTCACTTCTCTGAGCCCTCCAGCAGTGCTGCATAACTGGAAAAGAAGTTAAATGCATAACCACATGCAGAGTATGAATCATTTCTGCAAATGGAAACTCACAGTAAAGGAATGAGATTCAGAGTACCAGTGACTTTAATTTCCTGCCATGTTAAAAACAATGTTTCATTTAAAAAAGCTAGTGCAAAAGAGTAAACTTACCTGCTCAGAACAAAGACCCAGCAATTCTGGAATAACAGCAGGACAAATATATTTAAACCTCTTGAATCAAAGGTGTACTTGCAAGGTGTACCAATCATGGTACCTACAAGCTCTTAATGGATTTTTAAAATTTTTTTTTTCAGCCTTGAGGTCATAAAAGTTTTTATAATTTCTATCATCTTATGGCAAAGGGCTGCAGAGACTAACCACAGGTTGTGTGACGCTATTTTCTTGTGTTTGATTTGGGCCTCTTAATGCCTAGCTTCATTCAATAGTGCCTAGTCTTTGTATTGGAAGACACAAGTTGATGCTTCTTATTTACCTATTTCCCACAAGATGTCCAGATGTCTCTGAAGCTGCAGAGCACTCTCTGTTGCTATATGAAAGCTCTCTGAACTTGAAGATGATCATCCTGCTCCAACTTCTCTCTGGCCTTTCTAGTTCTAGTGTACCTTTCCTGAGGTGGGGTGCTGTGCTGCACCCAGTATTTAACAGGACTTCTACAGAAGTGTGATTACATATGTGGTTTTATTCTCCATTCCTTTGCAAAGAGTTTTAATACTTTGTTTGCTTTTTAGTCTACTACTTTCAAGTGGTAATAGCCATCTCCAAACCTGTTATTAGTAACACGAACTCAATTTTTTTTTCACATCCCTTAACTTGAATTTCCCTGTACTGAACTTTACCTGTCAACCTAAAATCTGCAAGTCTGCCAGACTGGTTTGTATGGGAGTGTTTCCTTCTCAGCCCAGCAGAGATGAGTGAGTCTTTTATTTGCTTTGTCCATCTGCTGAGGAGGGAAAAGAAGCAGAAGGAACTGAGGAAGGGAGCAGCTGTGACTCTTCCTTCTGTCCGGGCCAGCAGAACAGAATTCCTATCTGGCCTGGTAATAATAATTGCCAAGTGCAAATCCCTGGACAGCCAACATCTCCTAGGCACAAAGTCCCTCAAGCCCCTCTACAGCTGGAAGTATCACACAGTTACTCCTTCCAGGTGAAGCAGCTTAAAGATTGCACTCCAGCTGTAAATATATTAACAAGTCAGATACAATAGGATGGTGGATAGATCGTGAATGTCCTGCAATAGCTAAGGGAGAAAGAAGACAGAAAATTCTTATGGGAGTAGAAATGTCGAGAGAAAAACTGAAGGCAGGGATGGGAAGCAGAAAAGGGGAAATGAACTCATTTAAGTTTCTGTTTAAAAATGTCTGAATTCAGCTAAGTCACTGCAGTGCGGGTTATAGTACGTTTTCTTCCTATTCTACAGTCCTGGGATGCTGCTTTAGCTAAGAGTGCCAAAGCATGGGCAAAGAAGTGCAAGTTTAAGCACAATACCTACCTTGAAATGCCAGGAAAAATGCACCCCACCTTTCGCTTTGTTGGAGAGAACATCTGGACTGGCACAGCCCACATCTTCTCCGTGGAGGCAGCTCTCAGGTCCTGGTTTAATGAAGTCAGCAGCTATGATTTCAGCACCAACACATGTACTGGCATGTGTGGTCACTACACTCAGGTGAGTCTTACATGCCCAGTGCTTTATAGTCTAACATATAGTCTAATATATAGATATAGTCTAATTTCACTGAAGATCTGAGCACAGGCTTGGAACAGATTGCTTTGGGACAGGAATTACAGCAGGGCTTTGCAGCCCACAGTTTATTGTTGCATGAGATTGGAAATAAATATGAGCCCCAGGGATCACAAGTTCTACTTCCATTAATGCTGGAAAGGGAATATCCCCTGGCAATTTCACATTTAAAGGGTAACCAGATAATAAGTTAAAAAATGGCTGTCAAGTCTGTCATTTGTCCCAGCTGCCCTTCAGGTTAAGTTGTTCCTGTGTCAGCTGATTTAAATTTCCCTGAGCTACTTCCTTTCTCCTTCTTCTCTTAATGCTGTTGCTTTGGCAGTATTTGAAGTGCATTTTGTACTTCCCTTTGTCCTGCAGGTGGTCTGGGCAGAGAGTTACAAAGCTGGATGTGCAGTTCACTTCTGCAGTACAGTTGAAAATTTTCCAGGACTGTCCAAAGCAGCACATTTTGTTTGTGACTATGGACCAGCATGAGTTGATTGTGGCATTTGGGTTTTGTTTCGTTTTGGTTTTTGTTTTTTTTTTTTTTTCTTTAAATATTCCAACTGATATTTGATCAAATGCCAACAATGATGGGTGCAGTTGTAACAAATTTCAAAATAAGCTACATCCTCATGTCACTAGTCCAAGGGAAACTTCCCCCGACCATTGGGAACAACCTACTGGACATAGCTGGGACTGCAGAAAATCCCATTCTAAAAAAAAGCAGAAGAGTAGATCATAGCTGACACCATTCACCATAATGCAGATGGTGGAAGAAAATATGTTATGACTTCAGTTGCCGCAGGAAAATTGGGAAAGATATAATCTTTCTACTTCCGAAAGATTACATCTTTCTCTGGCCCTCCACGAATTTCAAACAAGACGTTGCAATTTAAGAAGTAAAAAGAAGACAGTCCCCTAGTTGATCTGGTACCTTGCAGTATTTCTACTTACTTTTTGCAGGTTTGTTTTTTATAATCAGATGGGTAATGATGGGCTAGAGTCAAATTCTTGTATGCTTACAATAATACAGTATTGCCTGAGAAGTCTCATTAATTTCCAGTGGCAGGAGTCAACTGCTCTCCATGCCAGTGAGAGCTCTAATGTGATTTAAAAGGAATTTCAAACAATTGCAATGACCAATTTTTTGATTAGGGTATTCCCTCCCCTTGACAGCTTTTCGATGACAGCTAAAAAAAATACTGTTCCTGTTTTGCAGGGGGAATTACCCAGGAAAACCATATAAAGAAGGACAACCATGCAGTAGATGCAGCAACGAGAAGTGTGTAGACAGGCTCTGTGGTAAGACCAAAGTGATCATGTAAGAAAATTGCACAGAAACAAAAGTGGCATAAATAGCAGTGGAAAGACAACAATGAGTCAATTTGCACTAAGTGCATAGTGGGTCTGTAGCACATCATGCAATAACAGTACAAAACTCTGGGAGGAATACTATAAGAAGGAAATCATTGAAATAATTTGTGTTTGATGGCTCTCAGAGGAAGAAGCCAGAGTCTCTGATGCAGGGAAGTATCAGTTAGACTATTTTCTCCCTTTTATCTGGTCAGTAAGTCAAATCCAAAATTTTAGCCCCAACAAATATTCACTATTTCTTCTCTCTCAGCAGAAACAGGAAATGTATCTTCTGCTTTTCTGCTTGTTAGTGTGTCCTAACACATTTTCCAGACAACTGTATTTCAGAGCTAATAATAAGACTGTACCAAAAAGCACAGTTATTTCTAACTTCCACAGTTCTCTGAAAAACAGCAGTAAGAGCTTGTTTGCAAATATTTCTCCTACTGTGCTCAGTGTTATCAGAGTGCTGGTGAGAAATAATAAAATGAACAGTTGTAACAGAGCTTGGAAGACTCAAGGGATGAGGGAATTTTAATCAATTAATTTAAAATTTTAATCAATTTTAATCAAATGTCGAGGAGCAATAATAAAGGACTGGTAGCCCCTTTGGAGCAGCCCTGTGGCAGCTAGGGGATCTTAGGCCAGTGCTGGGAGCCGGTGCGGAGCTGAGCCAGCATAGCCCACTCCCAAACCCTGAAAGGTGCAACAACGAAAGGAGTGTGGTTGGAGTAAAAACCTCTCTGGGGAGGAGGTGTTCCCTGCAAATGTGCTGCCTGGGTCTGGGAGAGAAGTGGGTGATGGTGAGGGGCTCAGCCTGCTCCCTCCTCCTTGCCTCCCCTCTAATGAGGCAGAGTGACTCTGTGCTGGGTCTGTCTCTTTGTGTCAGGGTGTGGGCACAGCAGAGAAACACACAGCCCGTACCCCATCACTGAGTCTGCTCCAAACAGCAGTGGACCTTCATGTCAATTCACCTTATTAAAAACATTGCCTAGTTTGGGACTTAGAAATTAAAGGAGATGCAGAAATGTCTTAAATCAAATATTAATTTTATATGGAGGTTTAATGGGGATGGTTTTTACTGCCAGGCTCTAGACAGATTCAGCTGTAGAAATTATTGAGCATTTGGTGCTCTTATTTCCTTCTGTAATATCCTGGCTGACTCATCTGAAAGTCTCAGACAGAAACATCACAGGAAAACTAGAAATATCTCAATGACTAGGGAGAAAAGGGACAGGAGGAACATTTCTCCTATAGAGAATTACCATTATCTCCTATAGAGCAAATGAGGAATTTCAATAGGATGCACATAGGCAATCCTGCAAATGCATCAAAATTTTAGTAAAGGCATAATTCTGTGATAAATAAGTAGCTATATTTGTCTGTCTGTAACTACTTAAATTTGATATATGTAACTATTTTAAATAAATTCCATGTTTTGTTGTTATTTTTTATTCCTTCATCTCCATAACACAAATGCTTCCTGATACAGCTGTTTTTTTCTGTTTCTTTTTCAATTCAATAAAAAATACGAACTCCACACCAGTTAGGAGCCTGCTCTTGCTGGCCTGCTTCCCCCTTGCAGGATGTTCTAGGCGTTAACTGGCATCATCAGTGCAAAGGCTTGCCTCTTTACATCAAGAACCACCACTGAATGGTACTCACATTACTTTCCTCTTCTTTGCAGAAAATACAGAACGTGAGAAGCTGATAAGTACGTATCAAATTGTTCTTATTGGCCTTCCTGTAAGTATGGCTAAGACTAGGTCTTAACACCTGTTTCTTCACTGATTTTTAGGTTATGCCAACTGGTATCCAGACTGGGATACACAGCCCCAGCCACCACAGCCCCATCCCCCCAGGCCTCCCGCGCCATCACACGTCCCACCTGCTGAGCACCCACGACCCTCTTGTGACCAACACTGTCTTAGTGTTTTAATTTTAAGGCCACTGTTTCTTGTATTGAGTGCTGGTGCTGTATTTCTAGTACAACAGCGATTTCCACACACTTTTTTTTATGAGTAATGGTCAATTAAGAGACTGATTGTGATCCTACTGCTGTATTACTCTCACACATTGAGCACATGTTTAAAAAAAAAAAAACATTTGATCATCTTTCATTATCCCTGCAATCCAGCATGGGAAAGGCTGCTTCTTTACTCAAGGCAACATAAAAGTGGCTGTGCATAGAGGTAATATAAATGATTGGCAGTAGCTGCAACATGCTCCTATGTCTGTATGAGGATCTTAGCTCTAGGGGTAGTTGCTAGAGGGACCACAGAGACTAGATATTCCTCCATGTGCTAACAACCCTCCTGGAAGCCTGGGGCATCACAAAGACATGTCTGAAGTGGCACACTGTATCCAAAGGAAGCAATAATTCATCTTCATTAACCTTCGGTTATCCCAGACACAATTTCCCCCAAGTAATGGAGATTTAACTGTGTATATTACTTTTTATTAACAAGAGTAAAGTTTGCCCTTTGCTTGATTTAGCCTATGTGTGTCAGTGTCCATTACTCTATTGTCAGTTGTACTAGTCCATTCTTCTCCTCTCAGGATTAATCCTTGTTCTCTATAACTAGAAGAATACCAGGGAAAGTTGACAGAGTAAGGATTAAGGTGGGGTGTCAATGGGGAAAGCTTAATTTTAGGATGCGAGATAGTGAAAATATCTAAAATGAGAGTAGATGGCAGCCATCGTGAGTTTTCAGGTAGCAGGAAACAGAGAGAGAAGAGGAAATGGGCCCAGACAGATTCTGGTTTAGAAATGGAACATCTCAGTCTCATTTAAAAAGCCCGAACCTCTGATGGATTCAGTTTGTTTTAATAGACATTTAGCCCTCAACCTGACTCCCACTGTTCCAATATATGTTTGTTAGTGAGGGGAATCTTTCAAGCCAGGAGATACTGACTGATATTAGCAATGCATAACTGTGCTATCAATATTTAAAGCTGTTTTTTACTCTTTTGTCTTTGTTCTAATGTTTTAAGAACACAGACTCAAATTCTGAGCCACATTGCAGCATGCCATCCCACAGGATAAAAATGGGCCCCAACTGAGGCTCTTGTTAATAGATCCCTTGGGGTGGATTAGAGTGAAATGACACTGAATGACCAGTAAATAAATAGATAAATAAATAAATGTGGATTAGAGTGAAATGACACTGAATGACCAGTATGTAAATAAATAAATAAATAAATAAATAAATAAACAAGGCAGATTTATTTTATAACAGTTTGGTTGTAGTGGAAAGGAAGAAAATATATAAGGAAAAGAAAAAGCAACAGCTTTAACAACATCTAGTTTCATCAAAAGAAGAAAAATTATCCAAAACTTTTCTTCTATGAATAGGATTACAGGGGCCAAGCAAATAGTAACAAAGAAGCCTAAAGGACGGAAAAGACATTTGCCCACCACAATTAAAGAAAGAAGCAAAAAAAGAAAGGGACAGGGCTGCTACAGCTCTAATGTGATCTTGTAGTTCAATTTCCTTATTCTCATAGCAGTGTTCTTGAAATATGACTCGTTTCCTGTGACTAGCTTTGTATTCAATTACCATGGCTAAGGTAAGTCCAGCCCACAAATCTTCCGAGCAAAATGCTGCTGGTAGAGCTAAAACCACTTCGTTGAGCTGAAACAGTCTGCTTTTAAAGCTGGAAGACCAGGTGTTGCGAAGCATGACTGTAAGGAAAGGGGTAATGACATTTGCAGTGCATGCCTTAAGCAAGTGCTCGGAACTGGTTGAAGAAAACTTCCTTGATGCCTGTGCACAAACCGCAGAAATGAACCGACTTTCGGCGCCGGCCCTGCGGGGGCAGGACCGACACCGATGCTTTTCCCGGCGGAAAAGCATTGCGGTGTGTTGTACAGCGAATGAGTAGCAGCGCCCAGCCGCCCTCAGGCTGACGAGGGCTCTATAAATACAGGCAACCCGGCGCGGAGCCTGGCGGGTTTCAGCACCGCCAGCTCGGGACGGCTAGGGATGCCCCTAGATCCACCGTGGTGACTTTCTGCTTGCGCGATCTCTCTTCTTCTCCCTTTCTCAATGACAGGCAGATTTTCTGCTTGTGCGCTAGCTTTACTACTCTTTTGTTATTCCTCTGATTCTTATGATCCGTCGACAGTACCTGATCCTCGGGATCCAGAGTTTATTAAGCAATGTGTGGAAACCCACAACACACTGCGGTCCAGAGTGGATCCACCAGCCAGCAACATGCTCTGGATGGTAAGGGAATCTTCATGACTTACGTACAAATTTGTAGCATTGTGATGCCGTTTATGATTCTCAAAGATTGCTTTTGTGATCAAATGCAAAAAATCAGAAAACAACCCCATAAAAACCTGGGGTCATAAGACTGACCGCTTTTCAAAGCAGAGAAGAAGGCTGTAATTATCAGGTGGGATATGTGCAGTTTCGGTGTGACTGAAATGACCCGCAGCCGCAGATGCCCGCCCTCAGCCCAGCGGTGTTGCTGTGCTGTGTTGTGTGAGAAGCCTCTGGTTGCGAGGCGCCGCACGCAGCTCGGCAGCCGGAGGTGCGGCGTTTGTGCACATCTAAGCACAACTTTCCTGCTCCAGTGGGCGAGGGCAGATCCTGCTGCCAAACAGCGCCGGAGAGCTTTCTCTGGGCATTCCCTGCAGAGCTCTCACCCACTGAGCCAGCAGGGCGGCAGCTCCGAGGGGCTGGGCCTGCAGGGAAAGCCAGAAAGCACCAAGTTCATTTTCCGTGTCTGATTGTCAGACACTAAAAGGTAAGTGCCCCACTTAGGAGGGGTAACCGCACAGTAATAAAACTTGAATTGCAAACATGACAGGAAACTTACTTAGTTTCTCTTCTAGATGCATCTCCTTAGCTGTGCATCCTGGCCTTCAGAACATGTTGCTTGGACTCTGTATTTTCTACATTACTTTACAGGCCCTAAACAAACAAAATATTGTTAGGATGTGTTAAAAGTGCAGTGTTCGTATTTTTAAATTGTGCTTAATTTCTTCTTTTGAAAAAGTAAAGAACTGAAATCTTAAAAAAAAAGGCAGCGTAAGAAAGAGACAAATAAATTGCATCTAAACCAGAAACTGAATCATGGCAAGTTTCTTTCAAAATACTGCAAAATCCCTAGTCTTAAATATGACCTCTTCCAGGAACTATTTAATGTGGAGATAGCAGTGCAATACATGATAAAATCTATTACAAAACTAAAAGCATTGGAATTGAAAACAGTATTTTGAGTGGCCCTTGGCACTTCAAAAAGGCAGAAAAAAAGATGGTGCTTTTATTTCACAAGGAGTTTCTTTTTTGCTGGAAGTAACTGTCCACCTAGATATGTGAAAAATAAGATTGAATTCAGGGCATTCTCATATTTTGGAAAAATAGTTTTTAAAAGAAAATGCAAAATGGAAATTCCTTTAATTCCAAGTAACAAAGCTCAACCATTGGTATTTGTAATACATGTATTTTAAAATGAGAATGTTGATCTAAAATTTTTTTACCTGACAAATGTGAGCCCTTTCTCATCCACCCAAAGCACTACTTAGTTCTGTTCTAAGGCTCCTCAAAAACAGCAGTCTCACCAGTTTCATCAGGGCTTCATAACAGTCTCCTTTGAATTAGTGCTGCCTTACATCACTTTTCACATATTATGCATTAAATTTTTCCTCCTTAAGTCAGCAAGAAACTTGTTATAAAATGAAAACTGAGAAGCAGTTAATGAGGGGGAAAAAAGGGAAGTATTGTTTCCTTAAACAGCAGTGATATCTATATGCAAATCTCCCTGTCCTGTTCATTTTCTTCGCATGCCATTCAGTCCAATCTTTCTGTTTAAGTGCAGTGTTATAAGCAAATATGGAGTGTAACTGCAGTTAAACTAAAAATCATTGTGAACATTTCTGTACACTGCTTTTCATCTGTCAGCCAGATTAGGTATTCACACAAAATGGAAAGTATATTTAAACTTACTATGCAACTTTAAACTTAGTATTATTCATACCTTTATCAAAGTTTAAACCTATTACTACAACACTATAGGATGAGGGGAGAAGGTGCATGGAGTCTTAAAAAGCGGAATGTGAAAAAAAAAGACCATGAAATGCAAAGGTGCATCCCCCCCTGTTGTACTTCTTTCATAATGATCATCTCAGAGCCTTGACAAGATGTAAAATGAAGCTTCTGTCTTAACTGTCAAAGTTATCTTCTAGGACTGGAAGATAAATTCTGTACAATGTCAGATTTTATCCATTGTCCTGAAAAAGTATCTAAGGAAATACCAACTGCTTACTTGAAATAAGACTCCCTGCCCCAAATTTCATACTTGATGTACTGAGTTCCTATCTAAATTATTTATGTCTTAGTTTTGTGGGTGTATTTGGTTTGCACAAACAGGTTTTGAAAGCAAAGGGGTCATACTGGGGTGGCTTCTCTGAGAAGGTGCCAGAAGCTTCCTGAATGTCCCACAGAGTCATTTCCCCCTGCTGGCCAATGCCAAATCCTTCAGCCACAGTGGCAGTGCCTCTAGGATATTTCATTCAAGAAGGGGAAAGGCTGTGCACAAGCAATTGCAGCCAGAGAAGAGTAAGAACGTGTGAGAGGAGCAACTCTGCGGACACCAAGGTCAGGGCAGAAAGGGCAGGAGGAAGCGCTTCAGGCACTGGAGCAGAGATTTCCCTGCAGCCCGTGGTGCAGCCCATGGTGAGGCAGGATGTGACCCTGCAGTCCATGGAGGTCCATGGAGGAACAGAGATCCACCTGCAGCCTGTGGAGGAGCCCACACTGGGGCAGGTGGAGGCCTGAAGGGGGCTGTGACCCTGTGGGAAACCTGTGCTGGAGCAGGGTCCTGGCAGGAGCTGTGGCCCCATGGAGAGAGGAGCCCACAGTGAGCAGGTTTGCTGGCAGGACTGGTGACCCCATGGAGAACCCACTCTGGAGCAGTGTGCTCCTGAAGGACTGCACCTTGAGGGAGGGACCATGCTGGAGAAGAAGAGCTGAAACCCTGGGAAGGACTTACATTTGGAAAGTTTGCGGAGGACTGTCTCCTGTTGGAGGGACCCCACACTGGAGCTGGAGAAGAATGTGAGGAGTCCTCCCCCTGAGGAGGAGGGAGCAGGAGGGAGTGTTTGATGAACAGAGCATAACCCCCAATTCATGTCCCCTTGTGCTGCTGGGAGGGAGGAGGAAGTGGAAAATCAGGACTGAAGTTATGTCCTGGAAGAAAGAAGACGTGTGGGGAAGGTGTTTAAAATTGTAATAAATACAATTAATTTCCCCAAGCTGAATCTGTTTTGCCCATGACAGTAACTGATGGATGATCTCTCCCTGTCTTATCTCAATCCAGGGGCCTTTGTTTGCATTTTCTCTCCCCTCCCCAGCTGAGGGAGGGCAGCGATAGAGTGGCTTTGGTGGGCACCTGGCCAGTGTCCACCCCATCACACTGGGAAAATGCACCCCCAACAAACATTAGGCAAAGGAAGAAATGGAAGACATAGGTTAAAAAATATTTTTAAATCTCCATAGATGCATTTTGGCATGATCTTGTGTTTTTAATTACTAATTGGTAGCGTAAACAATACACATTGTTTCAGACTTAGCTATGGTACAAAAAAAGTTACTTAGGTAAAACATAGACATAAAATCCAACAACTTACCTTTGTTAGATTCTACTAAAAAATCTACAAAAAGGTAGATTGTAAAATGCACCTTTTCCTTCATCATTTCTGATCCATTCAAAACAATTTCCTTAGCATTTCCATCATTTGCAGAAGCAAGTAAGCTATTTTAATTAATTCCGAAGAGGAAAAATAAAAAGTTTATTAAAAAAAAAAACTTCAGTACAAACTAGTTCAGTGCTGGACAACTTCATTTACATAACACCAAGTATAACTAGGACTACAAGCATACATTTGTGGTACTGTATCTACCAGGAGGTACAATGTTGTAATTACTCAAGGTGTGGGCACAAGAAAACCCAGCAAGAGCAGACACCACCTCCAGTGCAAACAAAAGACATTTACATAACTCAGTTGCTTAAATAGCCACTTTCTCTAAAACTGAATAGCAAGTGAATGAGTCATTCCACAAATATGAATTCAGCACTCAGATTTCAAGCCACCAAACACAATGATGCTCACCAAAGTGTTGAGTTTAAACTGTCCCCAAAATCGCAATGTGCTTGTGAACTGACCTGCCAGCCATAGCCTTAAGCAAATATGAGCTACACAAGACTTTTGCATTATTGATATGGTGGGCATAACCCTCATTTTCCCATTTCCATGTAAATTCATTTTAATTTACATTAATGTTGTCATGGCCAGCACAGCCTTAAAATGCTCACTGTGCCACAAACACTGTATTTGGCTGATGTACAGCTCTTGGTGTCCAACAAGCCAGTCAACCAAGATCATTCACCACCCCAAAAAAATTTCTTCAAGCTTAATCAGCAATTTAAGTTCAAATCAGAAACAAACCTACAAGCTGATTTACCATGTAGCTCTGTAAGTCTCCACAGAAGTAAGAAATCAATGAACCAAAAGCATCTACACAATTGAGACACAGCTTTTCCTGAGAGCTGCTCTGAATTACTGCACTGCCAGTATAACAAAGTGATTTTTAATTGTCTTTATTTTGCAGAGTTGGGATCCAGATTTGGCAAAGACTGCAAAAGCTTGGGCAAAGAAATGCTTATTTAAACATAATATACATCTCAAAGAGCGAGGGAAAGTTCACCCCAGATTTGCTTTTATTGGAGAAAACATCTGGACTGGCTCACTTTCTGCCTTTACCGTGAAAGGAGCCCTCGCCGCTTGGTACGCCGAGGTCGAAAACTACGATTATGAGACCAATAAGTGCACTAGAGTATGTGGCCACTATACACAGGTAGGCATTGCATTTCTCCATCTAAACCATGAACCAGCTTTGCCATTTTGATACAAAACCTCTACATTTCTGTTAAAGATTCAGTAAATCTTTCCAGGTTCTGTAGTCTTACTATATGTCTGCGTGCACAAGATGTTCTTACGTTTCAAATTATGGGAGGAAAAGAGTCGCTGTGTTATTACTTTAAATGTGGCAGTTTGTGGGGTTTTTTTGGAAGAAAACAGTGCAGCTATCCAGCAGTCAGATTAGCCAAGCAGTGGCTGAAAAAGAGACAACAGCAGTGGCTGTGAGCTGCAGAGCATGAGCTCAGCTCTGTCAGGCAGACTTCAAATGCCAATGGCTGGAGAAGTACCATAATGAAAAGAGATGTCTGCAGTTCTGCAAACATCATGTGCACACTTTGTCCAACTGCTATTCCCAAAGGAAGCAGGCAAAGGGAGCAAAAGGACTACAGTTGCCATGCAACCCTGCAGTCACTACCCACAGCTATAGGAAAGCAGGACAGCTTGCAGCAGCAACTCTAGGCTTAAATTTTGACCTGAGGCTATTTAATATTTTTTGCAGAGATACACATGTGCTTTTAGGACTTGAGTAGATGAGGTGAAGCTGGTGGGCTTTCTGAACTTGTGTGCAGAGAAGATACTTGGATGCAGGAGCTGTGAGAGGTGACTGTGCCACTCTTTGACCTTGCTCTCAAGAACACTGCAAGAGTCAGCACCTGGAAACTGCACAGCACACTTTACCTGGCACTAAAGCACAGTGCTGTTGACCATGGTGTTTGTAGAGGAGTGGCCCATGCAATTTCATGGGTGTAGAATAAAAAAGTAAGATTATTCACACTTGGAGTTAGCAATGATAGCAATTGTAGCTAGAAGATATGTATCTGACAGCCTCAGGAGGTATCCTTGGGTCTTTCCTGTCATCATTCCTCTTCTTCCCAACTGTGGAGAAGAGAATTTTCCCTGGGCACAGTTACTGCAGTTACCACAAATCACTGCTCAGTCAGTGGCCTCCTGTGATAGGGAAGGTCCTTTTATTCAGTCCTTCACAGTCCTCAGGAAAGAAGTTATCTACAGCTGGTGCCAGGAGCAACCTCTGCTCTGCCACTGCACTAAGTAAACCCTCAGGAGCCTGAGGATTGTCCCATCTTCCCAGAGCTGGTACCAAACAGCCATAAACAGAAAGGGCCAGTCCTCCCCTTTAAGTCAGTGGAAGCACAAATGTATTTATGTTATAAGTTGCCAGGATCCTTTCATATTGCTCATGTAGTCAGTCATTGCTGCTGTTCATCACCCTCAAGTACTGCTGTGCCCTTGTCTCCCCTCTGCTGCTGTCATGGGACAATTTTCAGGACTGCAGCATTTGGCTGTACTCTGATAGGATGCTGGGTTCCACAGAAAAGCTTCTGGTAGAGAGAGGATCAGTAAGTGAACTAATGGCCTTGCCCCTAGATTATCTTAGTCACTGCCATGATATTAAAAGGCAGGAGTGCAGCCTAAACACAGTCCTCCTCCCAAAGAACCAGTGCCTTCTGAAAATTTGCTTTATGTCCCCACAGGATTTAGTGAAGGGGCAGCCAGCCCTCATAAGAGCTGTAGCAGATCATGCAGCCTTTTCTGCACAAGTGTGAACTCAGCTCCCACAGCAAGAAAGATAGAATGCTAATGGATTAGGTTGAAACAAAGGAGGTGAACTTCACCTTTCTCCTTTGCAAGAAAGGAAAACAACCTGTTACAGCCAGTTGTGTCTTCTTTCTGCAGAGTTTTAACAAATATATGGTGAATTGGGTAAAGTAATCAGTCTTTTTTCAGAACAAACTATGATTTATGAGATCCATTATTGCTGCTTTTCCCTGTGAAGCCTGCCAAAGGAGTCCTCCTCATCCCATTTGTGTGTGATAAAACAGGGGAGAGCATGTCTTCTCCTAACTCTTCAGGTGCTGAATCAAAGCCTTGTCACCAGTGTATCCATCTGTCTTTGCAGGTAGTTTGGGCTACAAGCTACAAGGTTGGTTGTGCTGTGCACTACTGTCCCACGGTGCAATACATCTCCATACGCAACGCGGCACACTTCGTCTGCAACTATGGGCCACCGTAAGGTTTTTTGTTATGAACATTTCACAGGCTTTGGGTCCTACCCCTTCCCTTCCACAACATGCACATTTATTAGATTAGTCCATTTAGTCCTTTTGTTTGTGGGAGGAAATAGTCTCCAAAATAGAGAAGAGGTACGCCTTTGTCCAACCAGGTGTTTTTTATTTGCTAGATGAGGGCTGTATATTGGAGACAAAAAGCAGTTGGACTGGAAGAAAGGATTAAATATAAGATGTTGACATGAAAATACTGAAGTGATCATCTGAAAGTTAATCCCTTCCTCCTAAATGCCAAGATGGCCCCAGACAGTTGCCAAAGTGCAAACCCAAAGTCTGAAGATATTTCCACACGTGCCTGAGGAATTAAGCCCTAAGTCAATGGCTTGGATAAACATTGAAGTGTGCAGTGCTGGCAGCCTTCAGTTTTAGCAGCTGAGGGCTGCTTAGGAGGCTGGGGCTGCTCAAGACAAAATTTGATCCAGAGGTCCTTCATGTGCGTAGTCAGTAGGATATCCAGCTAGGATGGATGTATTATTCTCTTCTCCAGCTAATTAATACCACCTCAGTATAAATGCAGCTTTAAAAGCCATTGGCCAAGCCATGTTGGGCCAAAGCCAGGCAGCCCTTGAGCTCAAGCAAGTTTGGCATTCCTTTTGCCCACGTCTCATCCTTGGAAGAATATGTACCCCTGACTAAATATCTTGAAATGACACAGCTGCTGCTCTCCCCAGAAACCCCACACCCAAATGTGCGGAGGGCCAAAATCCCACTGGATTTCTTGCCCTGTGTTGGCATGGGGAAGAGGAGTGGTCCCTTCACCAGCACCCAGCAAAGCAGACAGGGTGCTCTCTGGAAAGGCAAGGTGCTCTAGAGAGGGCTTTAAAGCTGGGCCCTTCCCTGCTGGGTGAGGACACCACAAATGATCAGTTGCATGCTAACAAGTGGAGTAATGTCACATCCAGCTGTTGATTTTGAGAAGCAGCAGCTTTATTGCTTTGCCAAGGGCCCAGGCAGGATTCACACACAGTTTCCTCAAGTGAATGTACTGTTTATCTTAGACCAAGCAATAAAAGCCTTGCCTTGCTGAAAGTTATGAGGTTTTACCATGAAGTTTCATCTCACTGCTGAGATTTCATGCTTACAAAATCCCTCTCTGTGTTCATGGGCAGTTTGAGGCATGCTGTAAGTCTTGCTTTGGCCATGCTTTGAGCAAAGCACTGAAGCTGTGTTCCGTGCAGTATCAGCTTGAGCAGAGGTAGTTGGTCCCACTCACACCACTGGCAGAGGGAGGGAGCAGGACAGAGTCCTATATCACTCCTAAAATATTAAACAACAAATGGATGAAATCACCACCTATGATTCTCCAACACCAGAGCATTCCTCTTCAAGGCTGAATACACACATACATACACAGTAACTGAACCTGCTCTTGCTTCCATAGCCAGAGCCAGCTGTGATGTTCCAGAGTCTCCATGCACACAAATTACCCAACTCTGAGACTGCTTTAATTCCCAGGTTTGCAATGCTGCTGTCTCCAAATTCCTAAACAGGTGTCCCATTACACCTAATCTCTTCTGTTTCACTGCATGTCTTGGGCACAGGGCATTCAGACGGGACTCTTGAAAAAACCCATCATTCTATCAACACAAGTGAAGCAGAACTCAGGTTAAAACCTAATTAGCAGTAGGTATTACCATATTCCCAAGATGGTTTGAGAGCAGTGGTGTTTTCCTTCACAGTGGGAATTACCCGGTGCGCCCATACAAGACGGGGACAGCGTGCAGCGAGTGCGGTGGTGAGAAGTGTACCATGACGATGTGTCGTAA
>NW_005054310.1:3582372-3591699 GCF_000277835.1 Geospiza fortis | reverse complement strand
CACAGTACTCTCCTGTTCCTAAATATAGGCTGAAAAACTGCAGTCAGAAGCCAAGTGGGTAGTGGTACATAAAGAGAGGGGATGAAGGCAGAAGGAGCCTGTTTTCTACCCTGGGGAGTGATGGAAGGGTCTGCTCTTCAGGTACTGGAGGGTGTGTTACAGATAATATGGTGGCTGCAGTTTAAAGTGTTATTACCCCTGCCAGAAATTACTGCTTATGGAAACAGAAAGTAGAGAATGGGATACCTGTCCTGGGGGCTCCAGGTTATCCACACCTGATGTGTGAGCTGTGGCTTGAGCTGGTGCAGGTCCAAGCAAGCTTTGCCCCTGCTATGTCACTGTGGGTGGGGAGAGCAGCCATGCCACTGCCAAAGCTGCTCACTCCAATGATCATCAGCCAGGCCATCTGCTTTCCCCTAAGCACTGGGAGAGAACAAGGCTGACATGCAAGAGCATTCATGGAGATGCAGTGCTCAACTCAAGTCTGACAGCCTTCCTGATATGCCTGCACTTGGCTTTTTAATGGCTGCATGGAGTCAGGAGGGAAGGAGAACTGAAATTTCCATAAAGACAAGGCACTGTGCTGTGGCCATTGGCCTGCAGGGAGCTGAGGGTATGGTCACACTTTTACCCAGCACTCAACTATTGGTGAACTAAAAGGAGTGGGAAGATGCTGTTAAAACATCAGTACCTAAGGAATTTAAGGGAGTCCTGGATTCACAGAGCCATTTAATGCTAGTTGCAGGCTCTCAAAACACAGGCCACAGGGCAAAAATCAGTGATCTTGGGAAGCACACACAGGAGGGAGTCCTTTCTACAACTGCCACTGGTGATAGAAGTCAAAAAAGTGTGATAAACCACTCCTCACCAGAGTCCTGAGAGTCCCTGTAGGGCTCTCCCAGAGTCAGCAGGTCTTTGCTTTTTCCTGAGAAGAAACACATCAGCTGTATTTATAAGCCCATTGTGATGCTCAAATTTCATTCCCTTTTGGTTAGTCAAATTGTTTCTAGATTGTAAGTGCGCTTCTGTTTACTTCTTTTCTCTCTCCAGAAAATGAAGAGCGTGACAAAGTAATTGGTAAGTACCATTGGAATTACTGTTTCCTTTTGTTGCCCTTGTTGCAGTTATACTTGAAAACGAGTGAATTGTTTTGTTTACAGAGGATTCCAAGTGGCAACCAGAATGGGACAGGCCTGCGTGTGATGAGTTCTGTATCTCCGTTATTGTTTTAAGATTAATACTCCTTATACTGACATTTGTGGCCTCATGGCTCTTACCAAAATACTGGTCTCTAATACCTGCCAGTGGGTAACACACATGTGGAAGACCTCAAAAGCACTTGGCTCAACTCATCTCTTCCATTCTCATAGGTTACAGGCAGCACAAACATTGGTAGAGACATTGTTTGCAATGTGACTTACAAGTACAGAAATAACATCTTCATTGCAGCTTGTAGTTACAAGCACTGATAAGCAGCTTTCTCATTGCTCAGAACCAGTTAACAGTTAAAATAGATTTAGATGTTAAAAATCTTTAAAAGTTAAAAAGTTAAAATATTTTTAAAGTGGAGCAGTGTGCATGTGATCTGGTGGGTACAGGGGCACATTGTCCAGGCAGCACACTAAGGTGCAGGCAGCTGCCCAACACACTTTAGGAAGGGCTGGAGAGTGTCCAGCCCAGCAGCCAAGCCCCAGCCCACAGCCAAGGCACAGGCAGAGCGTGCACCTGTCTCATTCCTTTTGCACTCTTACCTCGGGCACTCCTACAGCAAGATACAGAGTGGCCTGTATAATTTAATCTTTTTAAAGGAATTTTTGGATCCCTGTGAGCTCTGGCATTTGCATCCTGGGGCAGGGAGCACACTTCTGAGTCTCACAGAGCACTTGTCATTGGTACTTTCCTTTGCTCAGAAATTGTTTTTAAACTGACGGGCATCTGTGCTGAAACAGTTTCACCCGTGTTTACATGGTTATGTATCACTGCAATCTTTCCTGTTGTGTTTTTTTATTTTTTTTTAGTATAGGGGTTTTACTGCTGTTTCAAACAATAAATTGTTATTTCCTGCTTCCTGTGTATGGCAGTCATGAATTTGCAACATGACCTAAAGCTTAACTGCTGGTGCACAAAATAAATCCAGATTCAGCTCCAATTTGCACAACACTAGAAACAATACTGGGAAAGATAGAACTCCAAATAAAATCACACTGTGCCCATAGTTACAAGTTTGGTTTAACAGCTGCCAAAGAACAAATCTCCTGGAACCTGCACATCTGGAGCAGGCAGAAGGCTGCGGGGACAGCTGCTGCATTCAGTTCAGTATGTCCTCTACCAACCACAGTCACCCAGCTCAAGCAGAGTCTGGAAGCAGCAGAGCTGCACAAACTCACAGCTGGACCACAGCAATCCCTGTCCACACATTTAGAAGCTTCTGCACCCCTGTCCCTCTGCACACACTGCTGTGGGAGAAGCTGGGAAATTCCCCTCACCCCTTTATTTCTGCAGTACTGTCACCACAATACCTGTCAGTGTTTCTACATGCCCACTCCTGACCCTGACCTTACTACTGGCATGAATTTTAACTGAAAACACTGGAACTGGGACCCAACATTTCTCACATTACACTTCCAGATCGTTCTCAGCTAGTACTCTTATACTAGAATCATTTCAGTATCACAACATTTCTTGAATAAAAAAATTCTTCAAAATGCAAATATGTCTGGGGACAAAATTACGAATTTCACGCTTGATATATCTTTATATATATACACCTTTGGTGACTGCAGGAGCCTCCATAGCCAAGACAGCACACTCACAGACACTCTTGTGTAAAACCCAGGCCTCGACTTCTATGTACTGCAAAGTCCCAACTAAAAATCAGCTGGCAAGTGGCACATGGGCAGCAGGACATAATGTGTGGGCACTCTTCCTGCACAAGGCTCCACAGCAGACCTTGCAGCAGTCTCTGCCCCCCATGTAGGGTAGTGTCCTACTACTGGAAAGAGGAAGGCAGGAAAGAGAACCAGATACATTGCTGTGTCCGGGAGCTTAAAATGAGCTCAGTAGGAGTTCTCTCCTGCTTAGTTTAATTAATGCGTGGTCTCCAGGAGAAGAAACAGAAGCAATGCAGAGACTTGAAAGTTCAAAATGTTAACAGTTTCATTTAACTATATAGTTAAGCAGCTCTCAGGAAATCCTAAGAAAAACCTTCCCTTAAAAACCTGTGGGCGTAGGGGGATTAAACCCCCAAACTTTACAACGTGGCATCTATCAAACAACAAAAAAGGATGTGTTTTCACCTACTAGTTTCAAATAAAAGGTCACTAAAAGGCATTGAGCTGCATCCTTCTAGGAGAACCAGTTCCACTGCAAGTGCAGTGATAAAAATTCCAAACCCTAGCAAAGGCACTCAGAATCATAACATTAGTGTGGCTCTACCTCCCCTTCAATACATTTGTTTCTTTAATCTCAGAGGTATGAAATAAGCAACAGCTGCTCTGCTGGTGCACTTTATTTCATCACATTTCACAGTTTCGGGAAATTGAAAAACCACTAAACTTCCTTTAAAATAGGGCAAGTGCCAAAAAAAAATAGGAACACAATTTTTTAAGATATTCTTGCAAGAAGGAACTAAACTAAGAATATAGTTAAAGGTAAATAACACAACTTTTTGCTTTCCCTGCAGCACAATCCCTGTGTAAAGACACTTGCTTTGTACCATATTCTGTGTAAAAACCCATCAGGATAATGCTAATAAATGACAATTTATCAATGGTTTCCTGGACAACACAATGAAGGTTGTGCGGTAGATTAACTAAGGTTTCAGAACATTGTATTAAAATAGTTTATTAGCATTGAGACATGACACACACAAAAAAAATCAGCTTTTACAAAAATAAAAGCATTATATAGTAATAAATCTTGCCTGCTTAGCAAAAGTTATCACCACAACTTGAGGCTGCATATTGTCTGGTAGTCTTTCACAGAATTACCTTGAGCTTTCACCTTCCCAGAGTTATCTGGCCCAAATGTTTAACTCTCCACATTAAACTCCTCAATGTTTCTATTGTGAAACCTTCCCTTTACACAGATGGATATGATCCAAATACATTCTCTTACTATATCAAACAACACAGCAGCACAGATTTTCTTCACCAACCTCGCCAAGCTTGTAAAGCTATTGTAGGTCCTCTAATTAAACTGTACTTAGGAAAAGAGAATGATCCTTTACTTAGCATTTTCTTGTCAACATTATACTGACAGCAAAAAAATCTCCCATCTTCAGAGTGTAAAAATGTTCATTATCAGAGGTGACAAGTAAACATCCTGGGTGGTGAATTACTTCTTTTTCTTTTTTTTCTTTTCATCTGCTGCCATTTTTAACTTTACTTCTTCCTCAGGGAGCGCTCCTAATTTCTTCTTCTTCGCATTCTTTACCTTTTCTTTGATCGCTTCAATATCAATCTTTTTCTCAGTGGAGGCTACACAGTAAGAAATACAAAGATTGTTGTATAAAACATTTGAGAACATAAGCTCTTACTCTGCACATAGTGTGGTTTTACCTTAACCTTTAGAAAAAGTTAGAACTATTAGAAAAGGTTAGAACGATTTCCCCTATCTTGTACCAAAGTTGTGATGTAAGTTTTTCAACTAAGTATTGCTCTCTGTTTACTTGAATGTAAAAGTTATGGCAGCATCACTGTAAAACTGAAAGGCAAAAATTGACGAAGCTCCAACAACCAATTGAGATTGACTCTTCAATGGAGAATTACCATTTTATAGGTATAAAATTATTGGCTAGATGATCTTTCTACTGTCCCTGGCAATCTCTGGGCATGGATCTTACCACCAGGATTTTTTTTGCACGATCTTTCTTTTTCCTAGGCTGTATTCGCAGAATCACTCAGCTTAGAAATTGACAACAGAAGATTTTACAGCAGGAAAAAAATGGTTACCTTTCTTTGTTTTCACAGCTGGCTTTTCCTTTGGTGGGATAAAAGCTTTATTTCTTTCTTCTTGTCTTCTCTTGACTGCATCTGCTTGCTTTGCCTGAAGTTACCATTAAAAAGGTCAAGCAGCAACAGAGCAGGGCAAAAAAGGACAACAAAAAAAATCAGATTCCAAGTCAGCAATCAAATGCTTTTTAACTGGACCCTGGATTAATACAACTTTACCTTTATCTCTTCCATTTGCTTGCGTTTCTTCTGTCTTTCTTTCAAGAAGTATTCACCACTTGCCAATTCTTTATCAATCTGTGTAAGACAAGTAGCAAGAAGCCTTAGTTAATTATGCATTATAAGCCAGACCTGTAGTATCAGGGAATCAGAACATGACAGAAAAGGCCTCCCCAACTCTTTTTACAAAGAACACAATTTCAGGTGTGCTATATTCCTGCATAACCAAATAAAGATTCAACTGACCTGGCTTTCTGGCTGTGGAGGTGGGAACGGTGTGTACTCCTTCTTAGTATTTTTCTTCTTGGGCTCCTTGCGTTTTTTCAAGTTCTTCCGCTTGAATTTAGGCAAAAATCTTTCCCAACTTTGTGTCCTCAGTTCAGGATCTTTTGCTAATTCCCTTTTGATCATCAAAGTCTTCAGTAGTTTCAGAACATCACAAAGATGTTTTATTAAAAAAGAGTATTACAGTAGAAGCCAAAAGATCCAAAATAGAAGTTTACTAGACTTTCTTAGAGGGAATATGCTACATTGAAACCTTGCACATCTCACTTCAGTAAGAGCAGAGGGGCTTAATTATGAACAGAACCAGAAAGATGTCTCAAAACAGGGACAGAATGCACAGGAGAAGGTGCTTCAGTTTAAATGAGCAAGTATCAAGCCAACAATCAAAGGAGAAAGTTTCCTTTGATTTTGCAGATACTGCCATTATGGTGTTATGGCAATGTATCTTAGTAAAATGAAGGATATCAAAGTCAGTGGTTTTTATAAAGCAGTACACTACAGAAATTCTCAAAATAGATTACCACACAGAAACATGTAATTTTTTAACATACAACCCTCAGGGAAGAAATAGCATTTTCTTGTAAACAAAGATGCACAGTGGACCATGCTAACCTTGATGTTATATATGGGATGTATATTCTTCATTGTGTCCAGAACAACTTTTCTAACCTGTATTGAGTACAAAAGAAGAAGAATAGAAAGCTCATCAAGTATTTCATATGCTACCAATTAAAATATCAGCTATAAAACACTGTGCTTCCTCTGCCACGCTGAAGTAGTAACATTTAAAATTACAGAAACATTAAGGATGGAGAAGATCTCCAAGATCATTGATTCCAGTCTTTAAAAAGCTAAAGCACAGGGTTAATTGGAAGGAACAGCAGTTCAAAAATGCCAATACTATTGTCATGCTTCTAATAGACTCCAGCAGGCCCCACAAACATTATTTTCATGTTACCATGGATCTTATGGTGTTGTGAGGAACTTGCTTTTGACAAGTGTTCTTCTCCCACATAGTTACTAAAATATATGCAGATGCGTTTTCTTCCAAGACAGAAAGATCTTGGAGTCTAAACAAAATTCAGCAGCTAAGATGATAATACTGTGGATATTCATGCAAATGTAGCTTACTAACACACAGCTGAATAGTCAGTGAGATACTGCTAAGGTTGCCAGATTTTGTGTATTACCCACCCTCAAGCTGAGCACAGAAATTTGTTTGCTACACAAATGGCTCATCTACCTCATCTTACCTCTTTTAGCCCACTAAAGGGTCCAAGAGCTGAAACAGTGTTGCCTTGCACCATAATATAACAGTTGGTTAACAGTTCCAGGGCCTACACCAAAAAAAAGAAAATAAATTAGTATAATATGAAGACCTGACACAAATTTGGGTCTCAGTATTGTGTGGTTACTACACCTCTAGGAATTACCTTCAGAGTAGATCCTTTTGGCCCAAGAAGCCGTGCTCTTCTTTTTATAAAAGTCTCTCTCTTCCTCACCAGAGAGCCGATCTTAATGATGTCACATGCAACATCATCCTGAAGGATACGAACTGCCTAAAGAGATGCAGACAGTGTCATCTGAATTCAAATGTATTACTCATAGCAATCAAGAGAATACTTCAGTTTATTCTTCTCCCTTTGTTTTCAGATATATTTACTTTAAAAATATATTTTATTTCTTTGACTCACTTGAAATTCCAACATTTTTAAAATGTAGTATTTTATAAATATTATGACTGAATGTAAGAATAATATTGTGATAGAATTTAAGACAAAAGATAGGCATTATGATAGATAAAAGCTTTCAGGATTTATTACAGACCTGCTCAAATGGAACACTTCTTGCCAGAAGTTTTATTAAGTCTCTAGCCCTAATGATTGCATATGGATCAAAAGTCTTCTTAGTGGTAGTGACAGTCATGCTTCCCTCAATTAGATCCAGCGCTGCGTTCACATACTGCAGTATTTGAAAAGAAACACCAGCTCAGTATCATAATTCAGCTTTGGCAGTAAGCAGTTAACTAACAGAAGGTAGATCTATTTTCCAAAATTTCTTGAGTGACTTTTAGCTTAAGAAAATTCACACACACAGAGACAAAACCCAGACTGAATATGTGTCACAAGGCCCAAAGCACCACCTCTCTCATCTCCCTGAATTCAAGCACAGCAAAGCTGTCAGTGCCTGGATGATGAGATATTTGCTGTTGCAAATACTATGTTGACAGCATTTGCAAAGAACTGCCAGTCTGGCTACACAGTTCTTCACCGATTTTGATGACAAAAAATGACACTGCTAATTCAAAAGGCAAGCACAGTAGAAATGCACAAACATGGTATGAGAAAAGCAACTTGCAATGTTTTCATTAGCTTAAGACCTGTATGTCCCAAAAGGTAAAGTGTAGTATCAAAATGGTTAAAAGTTCATACATGTTCCCCCAAGGCTTTCTGGACAAGTGGCCAGCACTCTTTCAAGTATGCTTCTCTATACTTTGGGAACAATGTTGCAAAACTGCTTTCTTCCAACAGCCCTCTGGGATTATCCTCTCTTGTAAAGGCTGGCTCTTTCCATCCATCTGGCACAGTGAGAAGTTCAGATTCATCAACTGCTATTAAAAAGAAAAAAAACCCAAAACTATTGTTATAAGAAGATTGATTTAATACACTGTTAAATGCGGTTTGCATCTCTTCTGACCTTAGAAAAATTACTGCTTTAAATTCTTTATATTAAAAAAAAACAACAATAAAAAAAGAAGAAATCCGCAGCTGAGATATGCGCTGTTGATCTGGTACATACAAGCTGATTATTCAAGTATACTACACAAGAACAAGGCACACACTGAGGCGAGGAAGCCGAGAGCGGGCACACCACAACACGGCACCGTCGCTGCCGGCCCCAAACACCCATCAGCCGCCTGTGCCCTCCGCAGCCCCCCACGGAGCCCTCCTCATTCCGCGGCCCTCCCGGCCAGCCGCCAGTCCCGCATCTCGTCCTCACCTGGCGCCGCTTTCTTCTTGTTCTTGTGCTTTTCTCTGTGCTTCGGACCGGGCCCAGGCCCGACCTGCTCCTCGGGCACGGCCGCCATGTCCACGCGCGCCGGAAGGGGCGGGGCCGGGCCGCGCGGAGCTTCCCCTGCGCTCTGTGGGACCGCCCTGCCGATGCCTGCGGCCCGAAACACGTACAGAAACACCCGGGTACTGCGGTGATCGTAACTAAAGGAAAGGGGCTCCTGGTGAGACCGGGTTTTTCAGCTGAATAACTTACTGTTCAGTTCATGAATCTGGATAGTAAATAAGTAATTTAAGGTTTTCTGGGGGATGCTTTTCATCCTCTTCCCTGCCCGTTCCTGTACCTGTGCCTGAGCATTTCCTTTAATGAAGAGCAAGAATGTGCCTCCGCCGCTGTCTTTTGTGGAGAGCATGAAAAGCCAATGGGGTGAAAAACTGGAGGAGACCTTTAAGAGCAAGAGCACTCTGAGGCAGGACAGTGTTGTCTTTGGCAGGTGTTCACTGCATTTGTTCAGAAAAACCTGCACTCTACGATATTTAATTACCTAAATGATGAGGAAGAGACTTCTATTAACTGATCTATACTTGAGTAAAATACTAAGTTAAAAATCAGTTTTGACTCTCCTAAAACCTATCCTTCGGACCTTCCTTCTTGTGTTTCCTCGCCTGCTCCATCTGCCAGCCCTTTGCTCACCCGCATCCCCCACCACGAACAGTCCTTTCATCCGCATCTCCCTTATTTCCTAGTCCTTTCTGTCTGCAAGCCTGACATCGAGCTGATGCAAGCCGTTTTAGCCATTCATGTTAATTTCTGTCTGTCAGCATCCTTCAGGCAGGGGCCAGGAGCGGTTCCCGGAGAA
>NW_005054310.1:3579344-3582266 GCF_000277835.1 Geospiza fortis | reverse complement strand
TGAGCCGAGCGCCGGGACGGAGCTGCCTCCCGCGGGAGGGACAGGACCGGGGGGGATGGAGGCGGTGGGGAATGTGCTCCCCCTCCGCCCACGCAGCCCTGCTCCGTCCGGCACCGGGCTTTGGATGCCGAATGCCATTGACATTGAAAGGTTCCGTGCCCCTGGACAAGCACAAGGAGGCAAATTTGCCTCTCTCAGCTCTTGGACACAGGAGCTTTCTGGGGCTGCTTGCCGGGCTGGCATTTCTCAGCGCTGCAAAGCCTCTGAGCTAAGGACGGGGTCCTGCCCGGCTACAGGCACCCGGTGGATGCGAAGGGAGCGCTGGGGCTCCTGGGGAGGCGGCGCAGTGAAGTACGTGAAGGGCACGGTGTGCGTCTCTCGCCTGAAACCTGCACACGTGTTGAGAAAGTGCAGCAAAACAGATTTGGAAAGAGTTTGAGGGATGATAATTAGTTTAGTTCTGCTATTGTTTAGTGTCTGATGACTTCTGTGGTACAGCGAAAAAATCACGGGGGTGGTCTGTGGAAGGGGCATGTCCTCAGCGCTGGGCAGTGGGAGTAAGCCTACTGATGGGATGAGAGAGTTAGAGAGGCTGCAATCCATAGAAGAGAAATTACAGGCTGCAGCCTCCAGCCTGCCAACCTCCTAAGTAGTGTGCTTGCTTGCTTGTGTGTACATCCCACACCTCTGAGTGGCAGTGACAGCCTACCTATGTGACGTGTCCTCTCCTGCATCCCAGCCCCTTGGCCAGCTGCTGCTCCAGGGGGGTCACAGAGCCCCCAGCCCCTGTGCTGGAGGAGAAGTGAACGGTGTGTGGGGTAAGGGGCAAGGGACAGGAGCCTTGAGACTTCTTTTCTAACGATGGACAACCCTCTGTGGTCCAGTGCTGCCCTGAAACATCTCTTTGTCTGATCAAGACAGATTCACTGAAAATAACAGAAAATAGAGGCAGTAATGATAACAGGCTTGGAAGATGGGATTTGAGAAGAGTCCTCAGGCCCTTCCTTTCTGATTCTTTGAAGGAGACAGTAATTTCTTACCTTTCCTCTTACCTCAGTATCTGCAGTCTGGTTGGATACAAGGAAGCCACTTCTCTAAATTCCTAGTATGATCAGGATGCTCCCACAGACCTGCTCTGCTTTTCCAGACAGCAGCACGTGTATATAATTTTTACTATTCACAGCTCAAATGCAATAACCAGCTACTGCTCATTCGGTGGGGTTAGGAAGCTGAGGACAGCTAGCTACAGGGACAATGGCTACTGAGGGGACAGGGACTGGCACTGCTGTCCAGGTGACTGGGACAGGGATTCTACAACCCCACAGGAGCAGGGTGCTCTGCACACTGGTTTGAAGCTGAGCTCCCAGGCAGGAGGGACGGTGTGAGTGCCGCCGCAATGGTGGGGCACAGTTAGCACAGATGGGGATGCAGTGCTGCTGCATGCTGTAAATCGCTGTACTCCACCACCCCTTCCCCCAGGATCTGCATGCCCTCCCGGCTCTTCCAGGAGCAACATGTTTTCCAAAAGCACCTTTCACTGGCAGCACATACCATGTTCAGTGTTCTCCCCAGCACAGGAGAGACCCAGGTGCAAAGGGCTCCTTCGAAGACCTTTGTCTGAATAGTACAGATCCTAGTCTAGCAAGACCCCTATACCTGCTGAAGCCCTTGCTGGGCTTGGGAGGACGTGGCTCAGCTCTGTGTGTGTGTGGGTGTGTGTCTATGTGCAAGTGTTTTTTCCTCTTAAAAATAAAGTGAAGGAATGAAGCAGCACAGCCTCCCTCACACACATTTATATGATACAATAAATAGGCAGAGCATTGCTGTTAGAAGGAAGGTGCCTTTTTATTATGCAGCAAAGTAATTATTTCCCAGTCAGTAGATAGGACTCCAGCCACTTGGCACTTTCTTATGTGCCATTTTCCAATCCAAAAGAGCAACTTGGGATTTTGTGATAATTCAGGCAATCAGATGAGCTCATGCACATGGCATTCATTTGCTAGAAACACCACACAGATCCCATTCAGCTTTAGCACTCATAAATCCATGTGACACTTTTATCTATTTATAAACTTTTAACAGCAGGTTATGATTGTTATGCAAGCCATTTTCCAGGGATTAATAAGCAGCTTTTGTTGATGGCAGCAAGAAGGGCCATTAACTGCTCTGGGACAGTCATTAATCTGTAGTAAATGCCAAACATCTGGATCATTTCTATGTAATTAAATAATCAATATTGCCTTTTGATTCAAATAAGTGGAGAACTGTATTTCAAATTTATCTTGGCTTAGGGTGTTCTTAATTCTTTTAGTTTACAACAAGGCAGGAGGCACATGGACAACCGAGATTTTCTCCTGGTGTAACAGGCTCTTAAATTAGCAGGTGTTTTATATAAAACCTTTCAAGTGGTCAAAATAGCATTCAAACTGGCCACCAAAACTATTTCATTGGATTGGATGTGTTGTCCTTTTTCATAATAGATTACTTGCATTATTGGAATAAAATTAGGTGACTTGACCCTGGGAGGTAGCCGAGAAGAATTAAAATAATCAAACAGAAACTTCTCCTGCTCAGCCACCCTCAGAAAAGTCCATTGTAGTTCATTCCCTGGCTCGCCTGACCTGTGTCCTCAGGCGGATGAGGTTGTGGTGTCATTTCTCCATCTCTCTCTCTCTCTTCCTTTATCTGTCTGGGCATGGGTGTGAGTCACTTCTCTGGCTTTGTTTTGTTCTTGTCTTTGCTGTGGAATCCATTGATCTGCAGAGGTGCTCACAGATGATGGTATTTGTGTCCACTGCAATCCTGGCCAGGCAAGAACACACCGCGGTGGGGCTGCTGCCTTCTCTGTGGTGAGCTCAGGAAATGCCCCAGCAAGCAGAGTTCATCTTTCCCTTTGAAAGAGAGCAGAGAGGACAGTTCCTG
>NW_005054310.1:3565654-3579323 GCF_000277835.1 Geospiza fortis | reverse complement strand
AAACGAGAGGACTGTGAGGCACAGATGCATCTTAAAGGGCTTGCTGGAATAGCAAAGCAAGGATAATGGGGTAGAAAGAAGAACCCAGAATAAGAGGGAAGAACCTATGGGTAAAAGAGACCATAGCTTTGTCTGGGAAATTACTTGCTTGCAATAAAATTGCTGTCAGTTTAGGGGCAAGAAAAGGATGAGAGCCAAACTGGGAAAGGAATTTAGTGTCATGAAATCAAACCAGCAGGTTTAGATCGAAAGGTCTTTAGAGCAGGAAATGTGCCTAATCATGTATTCATACAGTGACTGACAGAATGAGGCTTTTGTCGTGATTTGAGTCTCTGGGAATTGTCAGAAAGCAAACACCAGATCAAGGCAAGCTGCACCAGGACCTCTGAGATATACACAGAGGAGTAAAAATGAGAGTGAAGGTGCGTGGGGGTGAGGGGTAGGTATATCAGAAGCTGGGGAAGACACAGGCAGGGGCCTGAGGAAGGCAGTGGAAGAAAATGTCTAAATCATTATACTGGTCCAAAGCCTCAGAGGGGAACAGTCAAGCGGGGATGAGAAAGTGTTTGGTCCCATCAGGTTTAGAAATTCTCCCACATGGTGTGGAGAGCAACTCTCGGGGTCGGCTGCTTGTTCTCTGCCCCCGAGGTGAGTTGGGTGGTCCAGGGAGCGACCCCAGGCTCTGAAGAATGAGACTGGACTCTTTGCTGTTCGGTCTTCAGGTTGTTTATTAAGTCTTATCTACAAAATTTTCTTCCTGGTATTCTAAACCAATCCCCAAGTGCTAACATCACAGCAGAAGATGGAGAACAAGAAGAAGAAGGAAGAAGGATGAGACACGCCCTGTTCCCTCCATCTTGTCCCCATTACCTTTATACAAAAATTTTTAAAACTTATATTTTCACCCTGTGTACACCTTATAAAAACACCCTTTAAACCTGTGACACCTTCCAGCCCTCATACCAAACTGGCAATTCATTTGCAGGATCGAAATCCAGCCACCAAGTGTTCTGGGCATCATGCCAAGATCTCCGAGCCCCCTGACGGGGTTTCGGCTCTCGACGTGGTCTCGGGGGACTCCTCACATCCGGAGTGATGTGCAGAGTTCCCACAAGCAACAACAAGTTCCCAAAGGCCCAGTAGGGACAGCTAACAGATTTCTCCAGCTGTTGCAGTATCCATCCTGTTTAGATACTGCCTAACATGGGCTGTGCCTGCCACGGCATAGCTGGTCTAATGCCTCTTGACTCCCCAGAGGAGCAGGTGTCCCTCATCACCTGTGGATGATTGTGGCAGTACCAAGCGGACACCAGGTGCCCAGAGGCTCATGTGTGCTGCACCACTGACAGCCAGTGCCTCTCCCAGCCCCTCTAATGGGGAAAGGGGCTGATCCTTTCTGAATGAGGGCAGGGGAAGCACCCCCAAGCCCCCATCCTCCCTAACAGAGAGTGCCAGGGCCCAGTCAGAGCAGCACAAGAGGATCTGCTGTACTGCTCTCTGTAAGCATGCAAAGAGCAAACCCATTCTTAGAGGCATACCATACCCCAGGGCTATGGATTGAAGCTGAAAATTCCCCCCTGCCAAAAGGTCTTTTAATATAACTTTAAAGTCATACCTGAGAAAAGAGTCTGAGCATGGTTTTTATTTAGGAATTTGCCTGCTCATATGCCTTATTCTGAAACACTCCAGCAGTCTATTTTTCTCTTGCACTAGAATCTGGACATTATTATGCAGATTTCCACTCTAGCAATGTTACGGCAGAATAAATAGCTCTGCTATACACGAAGGGGAATCCTATTACATCTTCAGTAACTCTCAGTAAGCATTATCGCTATTATACCAATTGAAGAGACAGAAAACAATTTTTAATTAAAAATATTTATAGCAGGCATAATACCAACTGCCAGTTTCACTATCCAGTGAATGATTTTGCAGCTGGTACTAATTCTCTCTTATTTCTATGAGGTTAGCCAATATCAGCTGTTCATTAAGCAGAGGACATTTCAGGAATATCCATATTATATGTTGTAACTAACTAAGAAGTTCTTCCTTTGACAGATATTAGGAAATCAAGATTGCTTGGCTATGTTATTCTGGGACTTCATAATAGAGAGGTCGTTTCCCAGTGATCTGAGTGGGCTGCATCATCAGTTTTATTCAAATCAATCCTACAAAACTGCTTTCCAGCAGATTAGAACATTTTAATTAGCAATATATCTTTTGTCTTCTATCTGCAGTGGAATAGGGGGTGGGAAATTTATTTCAGTACACCCTTTCTTTTACTGGGAGAGCAGCATAATCAGAAGGTGTCAGCAGAACCACAGGCAAATTAATTTGAGATGCAGAGCTTTCTACAGCCAGTCACAGTGCTTCTCCTTGCAGTGGGTCGGGCCAGGCTGTGTGGGTGAGTTCACTGCTGCTGTTGGTGCCAGACGCTCTGGGGGGCAAAGTCTGATAAGGCTTTGTTGGGTGAAGGGCGTGACAACAACCCACTGGCTCACCCTGAACATCCCCACACTTGCTGTGCCACAGAGCACATAAAACCTCATTTCCTGTCCTTGTTAGATGTATGTGTCAGTAAATGTGCATCTGTGTAGCTGTAGGTGATGGACAGCTGTCCCTAGAAGCTGTAAAAGCACCTATCTGCTGCAGCCATAACTTGGGCTCAAAGGAAACCAGCAGACAGAGGATGAGCTGCAGAGGAGCCCTATTCCCACATATCTTCCATCCTCCTACCTCTCTGTGCCATAGGACACATGTCTGAAGTATGGAGCTGGAACATTGCCTCCACCAGTTTTGTGAACATGGAGAGCTCTTTCCCCATAAATGCAGGGATTAATGAGAGTCAGTTTGTCCTTGGTTCACATTCATGTGGTTCAGAGGGATTGTGGCATGCTGAAGGTTCCAGCCCATAAAATCTAATACAAACTTCTTGTTCCCTGTATTCACCCCAGGATAGCTGGCAGCCCAGTCAGTGAGGAAATCCCCTGGTGATTTTTCAGAGGAGCAGCTGGGAACTGACAAACCAAGCAGCTCATCATAACCTGGCATGCGAATTGCTAAATCCCATATGGTTATTGTTTTTCACTTTAAAATATTAGCAGTGAGTTTCAAAACACAGAATTTAGCAAGCTGTGTTTCATCACTGGAAAGATCAAACCCCATTTGAGTCTGTGAAGCCATTTACAACATGCTTATCCTTCCACCTGCAATAGATTTCACAGCAATTTCCCCTGGCCTGTGTCCACAGTGACAGCAGAGGGGCCCAGGGGGAACAGCTGGAAAGATGAATGATGTGAAATGGTGGAGATGGGCATCTGTGAGGGGAGCAGAGGCTCTCCCAGGAGGTGATTGAGAACAAGAGTTTAAAGTAGGGATGTGCTCTGAGTCGCTTCCAGGGGAGCTTCCCTCTGCCCACTGCCAGCAGACTGACCTGTGAAGAGCAGCTGCTGTTGCTTAATTAGCCTTTGTGAATATTCTGCTTTAATCCATCTTTAAAGCTCACAAAAGCCTAACATGTCTGTGTGCTGCTCTTGCTCTAGGCAAGATTGCACCACTTATCAACAGCTTCAAGAAGCTGAGATTCACCAGCAACATATAGGAATGTCCAATCTATTACAACCATTTCCTTTTACCTACAGGGAAATAAGGATGTCAGTCAGCTAAAGAACAAACTCTTTCTTCTTTGCACAGGTGGCCATGAGGGCTTCCAGAACACTTTGGACTGAGTATATGGAATGCAGCAGTTCTAGATGTGACTTTCTCAGTAGTCCTAGACTAGCTCTGATTTCAGCCATTTCCCTTGATATTTCATGGAAGTGAGCAGTGTGTATTTGAGGAAAGTGCCATTTGGCTTCTAAAGGCAGCAAGCAAAGTTTCAGTGAGAAAAATTATACTAGTCAACCCTCAGGAAAGGCAGTCTGAACAAGTGGAGCAGCAGAGCATGAAGCATTCTTTCTTATCTTTTTCCTTAGCTTTTTGTGAAATGGCACATGGAAAGACATTGTGTTATTTCTCCAAAATGTTTTTTCTGGATTAAAGCAAAGTTTATAGGTTGAATAACACTTTTCACCAGTCCTGGAAGAGGGGAGTCCATCAGTGTAGTCAGCCCTAATTGTGCCTGAGAACCTGGGTATCCATTTCCAGAGCTGCTACTGCACTTGGAAAACCATTTTCCTTGCCTACACCGTAAATTTTCATGGACACAAACTTTTTCTAAGTATATGTTTGTGCAGGAGGGCAGTTTGAGATAATCCTGTGTGAGGTACCACCACAATGCAGACTACTGACTGCTCAGTGCTGAGTTTATCATTAAGTTGCAGAAGGAAATACAATGGAGCTGCTGGGTGGCAAAGTAGCTGTTAAAACAACCATTCCAAATAAAATGTCACAGGCTGAAGTTTGATGGGTAAAATTTCATTTCTGCATGCTACCGGGTGGAAGAAAAGAGCCCATCTGTTCTCCAGGCATTGCACATTGTTAAGCAAACTACTCGCAGCTTGGCAGATCAGAACATTAGAAGAAAAAATATTTTAGAAAAGCCAACCATAGATGAGCATGAATACAAGATGAGTCATTGAAGTTTGCCCAAAAGCAACATAAAAATGATGGTTCTTGCCAGGAAGTTATGCCAGGGTATTCTCACGGGCTTGGCTGGCCAGGGCAGGCGGGCAGAGAGAGAGAGAGAGGCAGGGAATAGGGAATAGGGGTGCATTCTTCCTCTGCCGGCGCTGGCCAGGGCCGCTTGGCTGCTCGCTGCAGGGAGAATGCCTGTGTTTGTCTTAGCAGACAAGGGGCACCATTATCACATACCTCAGCAGGGTTGTGGATGTCAACCAAATAATTGGTTTTATTTAGAATATGACATCCAACTGGTGAATAAAGCATTTTGGGTGTCCTGGAAAGATTTTATATACAAACCAGCTGGAATCCCATTGACAGGAACAGCCTCTTCCTTTCCCTTCCCCCCACCCCATTATTTTGAGTCAGACAGAGCTGGAAGTGGCTGAGAGGAACTCCAAGAAGCCTGTGCCTTTGAGCAATAAAGTCTACTGGTGCTAAACATCTGACACTTATTCATTAAGAGAGACCCAGGCAAGCATTTCATCATTGAGATGAGTATTTAATACATGAATGGGTAATGAGAAAACATATTTGTGGCCAATACAAAAGGCTGTCATACAAGGAGACTCCAAGTCTGAGCAGGTTGGGAAAGCTGCAGGGTGCTTTGGAATTCTCTCAAGTGAACTCACACTTGCAAAGCTCAAAGTTGCTGCTTCAGCCTCTGAAGAAAAGTGGAAGTAGAATGGGCAGACAGTCATGGGGCAGGCAGCGGGTGCCAGGCTCCTGTCTTCCTTTAGCACAACCACAAGGTCACAGGGAAGAGGGAACCTTATCCAGCTTCCCATACAGACCATCACAGCTGCACCCATCGCAAAGTTTCTCCCATCATTCCAGAGCTGCATGAGTTATGTGCTAGGATGTTCCCAAGCTCAGAGAAAGTCCATCATGGTAGCCCTTAGTACGTGTGTCTCATGAACAAGGCCGGATAGATCCATCTTACTGTGGCAATCTACTATTTGTTTGAGGAAAATTATTCAAGGTAGATCTACTCAAAACAAGAACATAAAATGACTGAAGGCCTCCAATAGATGAAGATTAAAATACATTTCAAATGAGACCAAAAAAGGACAGAAACATTCAGTAAAGTGCTTTTTCTCAGCTTTTGGAAGATGTAGGATGCTGGCTCTTGTAACAGGACCAGAGTGTGTCATGCACGTCCCAAATATCCCAAAAGATAAGGGAATGATTTTTTCAGTAACTTCTTAAGTACTGGAGGCATTGTAGAAAATTTTAAACTAGATTGTGATGTGCTAATTAAAAATGACAAGTAGGAAGTCATTGGTTGAAAGATTTTCATTCTGAATGAAACTATGGAGAAGCTTGATGTTCAATTCAGGGATCAAGAAGATGTACATTTACTCACTGAAACCGCTGTTTCATAAGAGCAAACTGACTTTGTTTAATATATCGCTTACTTTTCTGGTTTATAAGTTTGTCTGAAAAAGGCAATCATGGACATGACAGTCTGCTAATCCATACTTGTTGTAACAAGCTAGCTGGGTGTTATCTCAGAAAAACCCCACCAGAATCAACAAAAACTCCCCACTACATAATACAGGACAGACCCAGTGGATTAAGCCCTCAGTGATTAACAGTGAGGAGCAGTCATGAAATGGACTGCTGTGTTTCTGAGTCAGGCAGCCTAGGACCAAGGCACTGGTTTTGTTCAGCACCTGAGAGTGATTCCAGAACCCTGCAAAGGCAGTGTGTGGAAAATGCTTAGGCAGCAAGGGAAATCCATTATGGCATGGTAGTCATGCAGAGTGAGCTGGAGCGCCTGCTCAGCTCAAGGCACCCAAACAAGAAAGATTTTAACACCAGGCAATGCAAAAACACACATGTAGGGATGAGGAGTGCTGGATCTGTGTGGCCAGAAATAGGATGCCGGAAAGAAATTACTCTGTAGCGTTTATGAATTAAAAAAGGTCAAGAAATGCAACTGAACTGCTCAGAACAATGCTGTGAAAAAATAAAAAAGAGATATGAGGGCAAGAAAATAGTGAGCAACACAGTGATGTAAATGCTTAAATACAGCATTGGTGAGGTGATCCTGAGCACCTGTGTCAAGTTAGTGACTACATTTCTTACAAAATTAAGTTAACTTGCAGAAGAGACCTACTAAAGAATTGCAATATAGGAAAATTGCCAAGAGCTCTGTAAAAAAATATAATTTGTTTGTCAAAATCTGTAGACAATGCTTCTATTGTGTCTTAAAATGCCTAGTATTAAGAAGGTATTAATATTTCAGATAAATGACTCAGTGGTAATATTTAAATTATCAACAGATAATAACTATCAGGTTTAGGTAGCAGAAATAAGAAATGCACTTTTTACACAAGTAAATTTGTGCACAAGTACAAATGTGGTTAAAGAAGGGCTGAGATGTAAATTGTTTCTCCATTTCTTGATGGCATCAGCTGATTATTTGTTGCCTTTCTGGGTGATATGCTTTAGTCTAACACACGGTATTGATTTCAATATATGAACACTCAAAATTAAATTATCTGTTCCTTGCATGTGATTGTGCTTCATTTCATGATTCTTTCTTGCCTTAAGGTTGGTGACCCTCCCAGTTCTCTCCCCACATTGTTCTGCACATTAAGGTTTGCACCATGGAAACCACAAATAAATTAGAAAATGTAAAATCTTATAAAACACCGTGGTTAAGCAGCAGCTCTTACTTAGTATTTGAGACCATTTACAAATCAGGAGAGAGGGAACAAAGGGGGTCAGCAAGATAGATGAGACATGCCAATTGCAGTACTAGGTGCTAGGATTATTGGGGTTGTGGGTACCCAACAAGCTCACTGGAACCAAAGGACACCCTGTCTCGCGGGTCAGGTGGCCCCACTTCAGCATGTGCTGGACTCAGAATCCCACCTAAATGTTCTCAAAGCCTTTTACTGTAAGTTTGGGCTGTGTGCTGATCCTGTTATCAGGTCTAAGAGCAGGAACTGTGGTCCTGCCAAATTAGATAAGGGTTACAAAAAAAGAGAAAAGGGCACCAGCAGACACTGCTATCAAACAGAGTGCTTGCTTGTGCTCTCACACTGCTGCAAATCATCAGCAAATTAGGAATAAAAGGAACATGCAGGCGGTGTGTTCTCAGCTGAACTGCTGTAAAAAAATGTCACAGTATTTGCATTGACACCACAGACTGCTTCATTACTAAAAAAAAAAAAAAATAAAAAGAAAGAAAAAAAGGAGAGGGAAGAAAGATAGTATTGCAATGAAGATTGTCTTTTCAAATGAGAATAGTCAAACGTATTTAGTTAAATCTACCCTGCAGGAATCTAAAATCGCTATAATTGAATGATGGTCAAAAGATAATAGACTAAACAGTAACTGATAAAAATGACTTAAAACATTTTAAATGTTTTATACAAAAAAATAAATGGGAATCGGACAAAGATGTGGAAGAGTTTGAGTTGTTTATGTTCATGTTTATGCATCATGTTTCAGAGCAGACCCTGGGTGATGCATAGAGACTCAGGAGTCATTGAGACTGCAAAATCAGGAGGGATAAATGCCATGGGAAATACTGGCAGCTCAGATGAAATTGTGCTCTTGAGAGCCAGCAGTATTCTGCAATCACTTGAAAGCCTCCAGAGTACTTTAGCATCTCTTGGCCTTTGGTGAGAAAAGCAGGATGGGGTTGGTTTCTGCATACAGCAAAGCCATTTGGAAATGGGATACCAAGTTGCTAAAGGGATTTTTTGAAATCTCAGTGAGGCAACACCTCCCCATTTGACAATGCTCTTCATAGTTAGAATGATGAGCATTCTAATGACTCCTCTGGTGTTTTGAATACCACAATGCATCATTTATTCCTTTTCATACAGGAGGAAACTTCTCTTGTAACTCATGAGACTGTTTGGTAACAGCCAGTCTGTGACATCCCTCTGGGGAATGAGGAACATTACAGCAGATACCACCTCATGAATAATTCCTGTAGCACACAAGAAAGATCAGCAAGAACATTCCCCATATCCCTTCAGTCATGCCTTCCAGAGGGACCATAACGCTTACCTCTGCCTTGGAGAAATAAAATCAGGGCATACATTGCAACAGGACAAGGTTTTAGTTCAGGAACATTTTCATACCAGGGCCTTAAGCTGGGAGAAGAGAGCGTGACTATGCTTGCCCACTTTTACAGCAAGAACATTTCCTCTCATGGCTCTCAGTTTGACTGCCTTGCCTAGCCATCAGGTCCTGCTTCAGATTTGGTCTTCATGTTATTTCACTTGCATCGGAAGGCTCCAGGGTAGCTGTTTTTTCATCAAAGTTCATCTCCACCAAAATCAATGTTGAAGGAAAGAGTGAAGGCATCTTCACAGAACAATGCATATGAATAGATTCATCTCAACCAAAGGGGTTACAGTCAGTATCTTTAATTACAATATAAATTAGCAGCAAGGAACCTTCCTTTAAGTAATTACTTTTAATGTTGTTACATTTCTTCTCCTTGATTCTTTTTCAAGGAAGAGGTAGACCTTGCTGATTACTAGCCACAAAGATGTGTTGATTTGAAGTTGTATACAGTCTTTGTGCAGATTTTTTTTTCCCCAGAGTGACACATGGTGAATATATTTAAGCCATTACATAACTTAACATACCCTGCTTAGGCTCTTCATTCTGTGAAACAGAGAACAGTAATGAAAATTGAAAAAGCTAACTCTTTTTTGTGTCCTGCTGTTTCTGTATGGAAAGTGGGATTTAATAAAAGTACAGAAATTTAAAACTCTGGTAAATTGGTTTCATATGTTTCAGTTACTCTTCTCACACTACATTTTGCACTGGAAATTATTAACTTGGTTACTGAAAGCCTTATCCATAACCAAGGATTTTAAACAACTAAAGCAAAACAAAGTGGATATTCCTTCTGTTCCTGGAGAAGTGGCTGCTGCTGCTGCTGCTGCTGAGAGCAGGTGCATCTCCTTGGTGAAACTCTGGTTCAACATGATCAGCTCTTGCCATAGAGCTCCAGCTGTCTCAAGGACTTTGAGAACAAACAAGTAGTGTTTGAATATTATCTATTGGTGTTTATTCAGTTCAAGATATTTTAATACCCTACAATAACCTTAAAATGGATCATCGTGGTTGTGAATTAAATATCAAATATATAATTACTTAAAGGAAAAAAAAAAACCTAAGTTTAAAATAATATGTGAGTTGGTCCATATAAATTTAAATTTATATTAAATAATATTTGGTAAGAAATATGCTGTATTTGTTCAAATAATAAATAATATTTAATTTTATTTTTTGTCCCCCTACAGTATGGATTACAGTGCTGTGTACCTCTACTGCACCAGACAGAAGCCATGTAATGAAATTGGTGACCCAACTTGCTCAGGGAATGGAGGAGGACCAGGCTTGGCTAGCAGAGAGCTGGATCCACAGTTATAGTCAAGACAGGGACCATGTGAAGGGTGCTGAATGAGTAGGGTGTGGGTATTTATCACATTGTGGGGGCAGCAGCTTTCCCAGTTGTCCCACTTCTGGGGAGGGAGTGAGGTACTTCAGGGCAACGATTCTCCCTTCCTGCCAAGTGCTGGGGCACTTCAGGGAATACATGCTGCATCCAAGGCTACTGCTACCTACTGAGAGTCCTTATGGCTCAGGGTTTCTCTGAATCTCCACGCCAGAAGATACCAATTCATATATTTATCAAATCCAGGGCAGACTCAGCTTTAGTACTGAGAAATTTTATTTTACTGTTGTATTACCCTTTTATTCCTAACATTTACAGTCCCCTTTCACGAGCTCTTTAGGTTATAACTGTGCTGTAGCAGCATATGGCATTGTGAAAGCACTGTGCCATAACAGCATTTTATTCTGACAGTCATCTACTCTCAGCTGTAGCCAGAGCTATGATCAGGAGTTAGACCTATACACCATCCGGGTCATTTTATGTGCACCACTGTTCTATTAGAGGAGGCTTTTTAGGTGTCCCTGCTTCTAAAATTGTCAGCTTTACTGCTGCATTCACTCAGCCTCCCCCCAAACACCAGCTTCAAAGCCTCAGTGCTTTCTGAGCGCCATTGGGCTTTCAAATACAAAAAAATATTGCTTTTTCCTAAAAGATGTGCTTTGTTCCTTTTGTTGGGTAAGCAGAATGTTCCGGCAGCCTCAGCACTTCATCATTAACTGCAGACCATAATTCACACCCAGCTTGGGAGAGAACTGGAGCAAGAAGAAAAATGGTTTTGCCTCCCTGCCCCTGACCCTATGCCACTGTGTTATTTGTTACAAGATTGCTCAGCCGTTCATGAGTATAAATCAGTATCATTCAAAAAGCCGTGTCAAAGGAAACAATGAAAATCCCAGGATTTTATGAATGGGAGGGATTGTCCTGTGCTGCCAGACTTGGATCAATGCAAAGCTGGCAGGGGATGCTGCTGCAAGGCAATAAACACTGCCATCTGTTACCTCTGAGTTCCTGGAGCATGTAAAAGGCACCAGTGAAAATCAGTCCTGCCCTGACACGGCATGCTTGGGCAGTTGCTTCCCTCCCATGAGAGCAGCAGACAAAGCCAGCGTGCGGTGATGTTGGTGACACTTTGTCACCACAGGGAAAGGCACCTAGGTGTGCTGGGACTGCTGGGGGCATCCCATGGTGGAAACCCTCCAGGAGCTTTCCAGCACCACGGATGTTGGATGCTCATCTCCCCCACAGCACTGGCATGGATCAGTGCCTTGGAGGTGCTGGGGCTCTCCTTCTCTGCCCAGGGAGGTCACATGTGCAGCACTCTAGGAAGAGTGTGCTGCACTTTGTGTATTTTTGTGTGCATAAAGCAACCATTCCCACCGCAGCACCTCATCCCAGGTCCGAGGGTGATTCAGGAAAGCATGATGCTGGGCAGAGGGGCTGCTTCCCTCCTCTGATCTATCTCCAAGTGAACAGGACCTGTTCTCCACGAGCATCTTCCTGCTGTGGGGAATGAGGGCTGCCTGCCAGGATCTGCCATGGGAGCAAATGCCTTCCCACATCAGCCCGATGCTGACGGCTTGGCTGAGCAGTGGCGCGTTGTTCCTGCACACTCGGGCATGATGTGGTTGGGATTATTTACACCCAAGATACCTGCAGCTGAGATCTTAAATACAGAGGCACCTCAAAAAATAACAGGCTGTTATTCTCTGCTCTGCAGAGAAATCTGTGAAGCCTAATAACAGAAACAGAAAGGGAGACACCCATGTGCAAAAGCAGCCTGCTCAAAATCTACCCAGTTATTTTTGGTGCAGAGTACTACTAATGTTTGCAGACATATTTTTTTCCACACCCTGTGTTCATACAGAACAGGGGATAAAGTCTGTAATAGCTCATCATTTCCATTTCCTTACATTCAGATGACATATTTCCAAATATAAAAACTGGGTGGACAATACTGGCTACCCAAGAAACAGGACTGGAAACAGTGTGTGTATGCATATCTTTGAAAGTCTGGCCCCTGGGGGCTGTGTGAATTTCTTTTACTATTTTAGCTGGGCCTCTCTAAAGCTCTTCCCCTCCCAGGCACATGGTTGTTTGGAGCTGAGGCCACACGCCCCACAAACACTTTGGGACCTGCTGACCATACCACAGATTCACTGGGATGCTACAGGGGGGACCATCTGTGCCTGATTATGGACAGCAAAGCAGCCGTCCCACAGCAGGGACAAGCATGAAGATGAAGCTCTCAAAAGATTTAATTACGTAAAAGTGATTTCTATTTTGAAATCCTCCAGGATTTCTATTTTGAAAATTAACTACTCAGAGAAAATGCTTTTGCTGTCTATTTGTGTCAAAATATTTGTGTCCCTCTCATCCTGCTTCCTAGTTGCCTTTGTATTTACAGGAAACATTGCATGGACTGTGACACCAGACATGTTCTGAGCACCATTTGTCCTGAAAATCAGATTCAGTGCTCAGGATTAAACTGAGATGTGCCAGAGTTTCTGTTGAACATGAATAAATGGCAGTTAGCTCCTTACCCCTGATCTTGTTAAACAAGAGTGATTAGAAATATGCAGTTGGCTGGAAAAAAAACAACATGGAAACCCATGAAGTTATACAGAGCAACCTCATAAGCTGATTTTTAGCTTACCTGGTTTTCATCTAGCAAGAACTTCACCAGGAGGAAAGTAAGACTAGTCAGACAAGGAAAAAGAAACATTCACATTAAAATCCCAATTCATTTGCCAACTAGGTCTCAAAACACTATGAGCAATGACTGGCAGGTGCCTGGAACCAAGCTACCCTTGGCAGTCGCTTATATGGTGCTATGGCCCAGCAATTATTTACTATATTAGCAGATAACTGCATTTGATCAGAACTATCAACTAATTTAGATAATTCACATTCACATTTAGATAATTCAATACCTTGTATAAGGGAGTGAAGGGACCCACAGCACCTTGGTTTGACTGGGTACATTCCAGTTCCAGATCCCAGTGTGAAATACAGATGTTGTAGACTGCTGGTCACACCGTGTGGGCAAACATTTAGAAATGCCCTTTTCCCTCCCAGTCACGCTGGGGTTGAGATGGTTCCATGGGATTAAGAGATGGGTTCATGGGATTAAGAGAGATGAGCTGCTGGCTGGAGCCTTCCCATCCAACCCAAACCCGTGTTTTCTGTGGGCTGTAGCTGGAAGAGGGCACCATGGGGGCACGTGGGGCAATGGGAAGTGAGCTGCCTGCAGCCTGTGTCACTGGTGGGGACATGTCTGAACCAGGAACAACTATATCTGTCCAGAGATGGGCATTCAGGGCTCAGCCTCCAAGCTGCTCAAACACTGGCTAGTTTTGGGGTTGGGGAATGGCTTACAAGATGCACGAGCTGACCTACATAACAAGGTCTGTCCTGGTTCTGGTGGGGGAAGCACAGAGAAGGTGAATCAGCAGCTGCAAGGAATCCATGTGGCTGTATGTACCTTCCCAAGGCCCTTTCAGTTCCTCTTTGCTACCAGACTGTAGTGGGATTTTGAAATCTGACCACTGAGAGCAGTCCCAAAGCAGAGATCATTGACTTTTTTTACTAAACATGGGAGAATGAGTGACAGAT
>NW_005054310.1:3547947-3565644 GCF_000277835.1 Geospiza fortis | reverse complement strand
TTCCCAGTCTTTCAAGGGAGGAGGCATCCTCTCCTTTCCTTTTTGTGGGTGCTGTGATCCTTCAACAACTTGCACATGTGGTCTGTCTTAGTTTTGCCTGCCTGATTACATGTGTTTCTTTGAGCATCTATAGAGGAATGAAGACCTGTGACACAACTGTGCAAGGCAGGCAAGAAGAGCTTGGATCAGACAGATGGTGTATCCTGCCAAACAGGCAGCACACCTTCCCAGCCACTGCAGAGGCGAGGGTGCAATGCTGTGGTATCCCAGGCTAGCTGGGAGCTCTGCTGTGATCCCCCTGCGTCTGACCTCCCATCCTGACATTGCCACAGCATTATTCTGGTCAGGAAAGGACAGCAGTCTGTGTCTTGGGCAAAGTGCGTCATACAGCATCATAGAGGACAAATACCCCAGTGGTGCCAGCTCAGCCTCCCTGAATTCCTTTTGTCACAGTCCTTAATGTTTCTTATGACAGTCTTGTCTCTCAGCTTTGGTAGCAGATAGCAAGTCTGCATCTCAAACCATAAAAATCTACCAGAAACCAGGTTTGGATAATTTCCCTAACATCAAATGCTATGTCCTTTTCTTTTTGTGCACATCCTGAAGATGTAGAGCAGGGGCCAGATTTTCACAGAATGATGATGTAGGTACAAATGTGTGGCCAAAAGGCTGGAAGCAGGACATAGAGCAAAATATTTGACTTAGGCAAGTGGGTGCAAGGGCTTCTGGTCCTGAGTGGCTCTGGTGTAGATTAGAGCATCACAGGGTGACTCAGGTAGGAAGGGAGCTCAGCAGGTTGTGGGTGTAGCCTGCTCAGAGCAGGAGCAGCCTGTTTTACATCCGCCTTTGCCTTTCCCTCGTTCTACTCCATCACAGCTGACCCCGGGGATTGTCTTGCAGCAGATGCAGCCAGGTCTCTGCAGTGGTGTGTCCCAGCTGGGGCTGCTGCTTCCTTTCCTGGGCAGTGAGGAGCAGCACTGGGCTGCTGTGGGACTGATGTATGGAGGGAAGGATTGCCTTCAGCCACTGCCCCAGGCAGTGAACGACCTGAAACCGCTTTGCAGTTTTCAGCAGTCTTAACAATGGAGATCACTGTTTGATTAAATATTGCACAATCTCTTATCCTTATTGATTCAATCTGAAAAAGAAATAAATATATATATAAATATTTACACACAGAGTGCTGCAGAACATTGTAGAAACCCTGTTTCCATCAGGCTGCCCACAGAGGTCGGTAGGGGGGACCAAGAGATCGAACAAGCAAGCAAACAAGAAGAAAAAGGCAGACTTTATTTGGACGTGGGGCTGACAGAGGGCTTGTCTCTGGATTAGTAACGGTGAACTGCAACTACAGAAACCTGTTTTGTTACTAGGACATGTTACAAGTCAGCAGACAGCCACATTTTTCTGACTCATCAGCTGATACTAATTAATGACTTGGGAGCACACCAAAAATCCCCATTGGCCTTCCTTCCTTCCTTGAAAGGCTGTGATTGTCTTTCTCCCCTTCACCGCAGCTTTAGAAGAAAAATCACATCAAAAGCCATGCATTTTAAATATGGAGAATGACCAAAATAGCTCACCAGTCCCAGCAGCACCCCAAATAAAGGCACAAATCTTCCAGAGGGAAGGATGCAAACCTAATCTGGAATATAAAAGATAACACTTTTCCCCCCCTTTTTTTCATATGAAAATCAACATTCTCTGTTACCAGAAGTGCCTGGGACAAAGCAAATGGCCTTGTCTGCGGGCTGCTACATCTCTCTGCCAGCCAGGCTAGCAATGCTGAGCAGCAGGATTTCAGGTATACACAATGAAAATGTCTTTGTTTCTCTGAACAAAGGAATGAAGCAAAACTCCACAAACCCCAACACCATTCTCCTTCAAAGTGGGTAGGTATGGCCCCTTGTCTACCCAGGGATAAAACCTTTGCTAATGCCACATCTGCATCCTCAGTGGGGCCAGCATCAGTTAAAATCCAGTTCCTAAAGGTCAGGCTTACACACTGACTCCCAGCACCTGTATTTCTCTGTCCTAGAAAACAGAACCCCTGATCTTAAATTCTTGAATCCTTCATCCCTTATTTAATGTCCAGTTTCTCATTTAAATAATCAGTGTTGATTTGAAACTAATTTTTCCCAAATTCCCCATAAATATTAATCTTCAGGGGAATGTATTTAGACAAAATGTAAATAGTTTCCTTCACATAATTTTGTTTGGACAGAACAACTGCCACCAAGATACCGTGTGATCTCCAGGGTACCATGAATAGCGCTTTCATACTTTTCTGTCACTGGGTGTAATTAAAAGATCTCTCTTTTTTTTTTGTCTTGAGTCATTACTGCATAAATAAAGCCTTCTTGTGAATTACCTCAGTCTCCTTCAATGCACGAAGAGCACAGAGCAAAGCTGTGGTTTTGAATTCTGTCTGTTTTTAACAGATATAACCCTCTCAGAGCTTAACCATAGCTTTACAGACACAGATGCTCAATTACGTCTTTGCTTTCATTCTTCTTATGCTCCTATACTGTTTTGTGAAGCATGAAGGAGGATTAAATGCACTTGCCATGATTCCTAGAGGACATTTAATTGGGTGGATGTCCTGATGAAATAATTAGACCTTCATCATATATATATCTAACTCCAAATGAAATATTAACAAGTCTGAGAAAGATAGAGATGAATAAAAGTGTCTAAAACAGTTATTTTCCACAAGTATTCTCACAATACATGAAAGTATCTCCAACAGAAAGTTTGATGAGAGCAATCTTGAGCGACTTGCTCCCCTGCAGAACTCAGTCCTATATAAACTCATACCTCAAAAATACATTCAAGAATACTCTTCTTTTTATCTCTAAGGGCTTATCAGAACAGACTGTCTTGAGATGGTATTTTTTTTTTGCCTCTGCTGTTCTTCCTGCTTTCACATTTCTGTGGCTGGAACATACAAAAAACCATTTTGGCATTTTCTTCTTCCCCCTGAATGCAAGAGGCCTAATGCATGTTTGCTTGGGACTAATGACTCATGCACACTGGAGCTCACAGCAGGCACTATCAGTGCATTTTGAAGATCATTAAGAGTGGTTGACATAAATTTGCCTGCTGCAGCAGGGACTCCCAAAGGGCTACTGACTGCCCAGGGCTCAAACAAGGAGGCCAGCTGGAAGTCAGGCTGAGAACGAAATCGCACCTCCAAAAGTTTCATATTCAGAAATATGAACAGCTTCTCACTCAGAACTCAGAATTTAAAAGCTGAAAAGTTACAGAACGAACACAGGCATCTGTTTACTTTACCCCTTAACCTTGTTAATTCTGCAGTGCAGCCTTGCTCATCCAAAGCTTAGCACTAATTTAGTGTCAAAAATTCAAAAGCATTTGAGTGGCCAGGCTAGAACAAGTTTGCTAGTAAATTGGCTTGCTTATGAATTGATAAGAGCACATAATTATTTTTTTATCTTTTATCTATATTTAATTTATTTAAATAAAAGTTTTGGCCATTTTTTTGGTTTTTTTAAAGTTCCCAAAGGGTCATATTTGTCAGAGAAAAGAGGATCTGATTAGAAACTCCAGATCTTTATTTGCCTTCTTCACAGGGCAGCCATGACTTTCTCCTCTTTCCCACTGATGACCTGTAGTGGGGAGTGTTGCTTTGAAATACAGACAAGGACGAGGTATCTCCTACAGAAAGGAAAGAAGAAAAAGAAACAAAAGCAAGGAAACACAAGCGTCACCAAAACCACATCTGTTTTCCTGTGGCAGGACTAAAGAATCCAAGCTGGGCTGGTTACTGACATAACAAAACAAAGTTGATACTGTGCCTTTTTCTGGCAGAAGACTCCATCTCAACACTCACATGTCTGTAGACCAAATTTGTCTCAAATTCTGACTCTAGGCTGTGTGTGTTTTGAACATGTGAAGCTTTAGGCTTCACATAGGAACAGAAATGCAGGTATGAGCCAAGGCTTTGGAGTGATTTCTAAAGCAAGTGTGGGAACAGGGTATGAAGATTTCTTAGCTGAATTTGTCTGTGTTTCTTGTGCTTGAAATTATTGTAATTTCTACACAGAGGGCTTGATTTAGCTGCATATTTGTACATGGTAAACATAAAAACAGAGTTTGACTTTAATAATGGAGTTCATAGCACTGAAACACTGAATCTAAAACCCTGTAAATAGCAAATCCTTTTGTGAGCGCTCACTAAGTCCAGGCATTAATCCATGCTGTTTGCATTGGATTTTCCCCTTTGCTTCCTCCATTTTGGTAAAAATACAAATAAAAAGTTAGTTGGTCAAACATGTGAGCTTGCCCCATGCATATTCATGGAGAAAATGTGTTCATGTGAGTTCAGTGTCCCAACCAATCCACCTGATCTGGGTTATCACTCTGTGTTGCACATACCAGACTAGTTAAAAATGAAACTAGAAGAGCTTTGGACCACTCCACATCAAGAGCAGAAAAGTGAGTTGAACAAGGTGTTCAAACAGACAACCTAAGAGAACACATTAAACTAACCCTAATAAAAAGATTCCATTCCTCAAATTTCACATCTGGCATCTGGCAACATTTTCTCCTTAAACACAACTGCTTTTCTTTTTTTTTTTATTTTTTAGCATATGCATATGGCTAATTCATAAATGAATTGTGATAAGAGTGCCATGGGGGTTATGTCCATATGCCACGGCTTTGAAAACTCTTTGGGTAATACCAATAATAAAAATTATGAAAGTATCATTGTAATAAAGTTGTGACAATGGTATGCTAAAAACAGTGGATGATCTGACCCAGAAATCCCTCAAAAAAGGAAACTTTTGTTCTCTTAAACACAAGGACAGGCAAGGTGTTGCAAGCAGTGTGATAACTGAGCTCAGATACTTGTCCTGCTCTTCTGGCCCCCCAAAAACAAATGTAAAATATTCATCCTATAGCTCAATATCTTTTAACACCCATCTGGTTAGGACTTTACAGCATACAAGGATAGGTAAAATCACATTAGAGAGGTTCATTTCAGCAAGCTCTGCATTTAAACAAGGTGTCACATCATGTCAAAAAATGTCACCATGCCTGACACAAACTAGCAATGCAAGGTTTATTTTTTAAGTTATCTACTTCTTAATACTTATCTACAATACACAAGTACAATAAAACATACTTATAGGAAAAACATAGGGTTCAACCAGGTGTTTTTTCAGTCTCCGCTTTGGAAGTCCTTGGTAAAAGCTGTGACCGTTCTTTAAAAAAAAATAATGAATTTTTGTTGAAATTCCCTCAGGACAGAGAATTAGAATCATAATCTAATAATTTATTCTCATAACTGGCTGCTATGTTATGGAATGCTCCTATGAAGCTTTGGATATTGCAGCCCAGTTGTTATCTGCCAGCAATGTTTATGCACACAGAGCTAAAGATCAGCCAAAATTTCATTACAGGAAATAAAAAACCACTGGAAGACAAACGCAAAAACCATTTGGTAGAAATCATAGATACTGGAATGAAACCTTTTTCCCATATTGTATTAGGAACAGAATTTATTACAGAATTCAAAGGCAGAGCTGGAAGAGATGGCTGAGATAATTTCATTTGAGATTTTGCAGAACATCAAACTCAGATTTCTCTGTTAACCCCTGTTGTATCCAGATCATCTCTTTCAGCAGGAAAAAGCTTAATTGTTAATTAATCCTTTTGTTAAGCACTTACACCTTATTTTTAATCTGAAATATTTCTGTATTTGACTTCTCTTGATGGACAGTGTTCTATATTTGTTGGGCTGAAGAGTTATCTGCTAATAAATTTTTCTTTCCTCTGTAGATATTCACAGGCTGCACTAGCCTTGTTTTTGATAAGATAAACAGACTTCCCTCCTTGAAACCTCCTCATGTTTTCCTTTTTTGTTTTTTTGACATTCTGGTAGTTCTTACTTGAATCCTCTACAGTTTTCAATATTCTCCTTGAATTGCTGACACCAGAAATGGACTCATTTGGCCACTGTGCTTGTGCCAAACATGGAGGTAATATATCCTACTTCCTCCCACTCAGTATTCCCATGTCTTTAATCATTTGGCAGCAGGGCTGGGTTAGCAGCTCATATTCATTGTGGTCTCCAGCTCTTTTCCAGTCTGTCACAGTTTCCTCAGAGGAAGCACTGCCCTTTCCCTGGAAGGATGCTCTGCACTATCTCCCTGGGAGTCTGGATTTGAGCTTGGCTGCATTTTTTAAGTGCATGTATTTTAACAGCAACCAGACTACCAGACTATCAGGTTGTGCAGTCTGTTGTGTGCCACTGTTCTGTCTGTACCTCATTTTTTGTCTCTCCTATCAGTACATCACTGTCAACCTTCAGGAAGATGACAAAGCTTTAAGATCTATTTCATGTTCCTTCAAAGCAAGGGAACATATTTCTGTCATGGGCACAAGCACAGGCTCTGTGTTCAGGGATCTCTTCTCTCAGTTTTATTTCTGTCTAACTGCAGGTTCATTGGCACCAAACTATATACTATCACCAAATGGCAATAAACAAATGCACCAGGTTATGTATAGATTAAGTTTAGTTCTGCAAAGGAGCTACTCTAGTTAATGAGAATGCTTAATCACAAAGAAGTGTTTAACAATCACTGGCTGGGAAATTAAAGCCTAAAAACACCACATTGCTTTTCTTCTCAAGGGATGTTTACCACTTCTTGACATTTTGGGGGGGATTACTACTGCAGCCCCTCAGTGTGAATGCAGCACATGAGACTGTATGTGCTTATTAATAATAGCTTTCTTCTGGTTTCCTCTTATCCTCCTGGCACTCTTGTCTAAGCTTTATAAATGTGAATTTCCAGACTTTGAAGGGCAGTTTAAAACTTGTCATTTGCCCATAGATGCTGAAACTCCACTCAAGTATGCCTGCACACCGCAAACCTATGAATGACATCCACGCTGGCCCCAAACTGCAGTAATGTTCTAAATGCCACTAGAGATGCCCAGTGAGCCTGGCAGCCTGCTGCCCCTCCAGCTGGAGGCAAGAGGAGTCTTATGGAGTGGGATGAACCCAGGGCACTGCAGCTCTCAGTACAGCCAGTGAAAACAACCCAATAGCAGTGGTAAGAAAAGCAGGGCTCGCTGTGGCACATGCCAAAAGGGAGTCCCTGCTGGAAGCACCAGGCAGGACACAGGACCCGCAGCAGTGTGGGCAGGACAGACGAGCTGGCAGGACCTGGCTCCCAGGACGTGCCCTGGAAACCAGGGGGAATCTCAGTGCACGCAGCCATGGCCGTGGGCAGAGGGCAGCTCCATCAGCACACTGAGCAGCTGCACCCGGATTCAATGGTTTCTTTTCCTGTTCTCTGACTGACAGTGAGCAGAAGGGCTGCTTAGTGTTAGGGGCAATTTGTGTCATATGTTTAGGCACCAGTGGTGCATTGTATCCCCGTGGTGCCTTTGCTCTCCCCCTGCCTAGCCCCTGGGCACCTGACATCACTCCGGCAAGCTGCTGTACAGCAGGATTTTTCCAGCTGGCGCTGGTTTAAAAGCATTAACTGATCCTATTAACTGTCTTTGGAGGAACCCACCTTGCAACTGCAATGAGATCACGACACCCCTGACGCCTCTGGAGGCCAGACGCTCCATTACACGATGACTAATGGAGCAAAAGCCTTTCCTTTGCACATGTAGATAAAATCCCTGGAGCCCACTCCTCCTGCTCTATCCCCCTCCCTGCCTTCCCACCCTTCCCACCCTTCCCCCACAATTTTATACTGGTTTTTAAACAACTGATTCCTTGGGAAAAAATACATCTCATTTCAAGCTTCAGGGAAACCAACCCAACCCAGCACCTTGAGAAGATGCTCAAAGACCCACTGGGCTGTGGTGCTGAGCATGACACAGGAGCAGAGTCCAGAGGTGGACTCAAATCTCTGCAGCCACAGGAAGCGAAGCAGCTGTGCCCCTGCACAGCGTGGGTAAGTAGAGCAGGCAGCAGCTGCTGGGCTATTCCATCCAGCATGGTGAGAGAGGAAGGAACAGAAATTTATCTCAAGCCAGGAGGCAGATTTAGGCAGGCTGTGTGACTCAGCAGAGCCTGCCCATGGTCAGTCCCACCCCAGTGTGGAGGGCTGCTCTGTGGGGAGCTCCATGGCACCACACCTCTGTAGTGGTCACACCCAGGCAGTCTGGAGCTCTCTTTTCATGGCTGTGCCAGGATTAAGACCACTCCAGCTGATGCCAATCTAAGGAGGAAGTTGAAGAGGCATAAATGCAAGTTATAGTGTTCTTCTTGGGCACTGCCAGGGCATGGCTGGGCTTCAGCAGCTCAGCTGCAGAAGCCAATGGTGCAGAGGTTCGCCTGTGGGGCTTTCAGAAGTCAAGATGTCTGTGTCTTCCTCATTTCTGGTCCTGCTTGGTCTGTGTCCATACAGTGACACGGAGCAGCGATAACATTTAATTTGGATTCATGGCCACATGTGCCATATCTCATGAATAAAAGAAGGGAAAACAAAGGAAAAATTAACTGATTGGGGTGTAGTAGGGCTGAAATTGGCCACGTAAAAACGGGGCCAAACAAAGCATTTGAGCACTTGCTACTGGGAACAGCCCTGGGGAGGCTTGAGGAGACCAGTGTGTCAGCCAACCCCATCTGGGCTTTCCAGTATCACCTCTTGCACTTCATATTCACTACAGAGCTGAGCTAATAAGTGCACAAGCTCTCCTTTTCTTTCTGGCAATCCTATTTAATACACAGGTACTTCTCATAATTCTTTCTGCCATCCCTCTGAATCCTGAATGATTAATATTTACAACAACTAAGTAGCTGTGAAACTGCCTTATAAAGCAGATTCATTCTTATTCAAGTGATACTGGTGCAATACTGCAGGGCTCCTTCATCATAAACTCAGAGATCAGTGCCCAGGGAGTCCTGAACAAGAAGGGCTGCTCCAGTTAGTGACAGTGTGCAGGGTGCCAGAGAGCCTCTAGTGATTTTTTTCCCTCGAAGGTGAATGCATTGCTCTAAATACACAGTAGTTTCTAGCACAGCTGGCCTGCACGTGCAAAAGAGTCATGGACACTCCCAATAAGCCTCTGTTCAAAACCTGAAAAGGCCAGGAAGTGTTTTAATGTAGTTCTTCTCTGCTTTTTAAAAAGCACACAGAAGAAAGCAGGCTGCTTTCTTCCATTCCTTGGCCGTAAAGAGCCTTAACAACCCCCCTGTCTAAAATAAGGGAAACTGAGCAGCAGGTTGAACAAGATGAAAGGGACTGAAATATTACTAGAGCTACAGCAATCTTCTGTTCTTATAATTGTTTACATTCATTCTCCTTTGCCACTGTCCTTTACTAAAAACATGTATTGATTTTTGTTATCTGTTCCTCTGCCTGCTCTCCCCCGAGTCATTTAGATGCTTACAGGAATTTAAATAGACTTTCAGAAATGGTGCTTCCATATCTGAAGGTTATTTAAAAGGATACTGTCAAGACATTTCCTTTGTTTTTATTTTTAAAATTTTTTAAGTTAAAATTTGAAGATATTTTATTTTGACGGGATTGATGCTTATCCAAGCATAGGTCACATTCAGATTTCCCTTATTACCTGGGCTCTACAGAGCTACCATTTTTTCCTTCATCAGAGAACTGCTACCAATATAAACATTCCTCACACTGTAACATAACAAACTCATGTCTCCTGCAGAAGAAACTAAAAATAGAAAAAAAAGGAGTGTGGCATTAACTTGCTGGTTTATGTAGCTACAGGAATTAATGCTGGAGTATCTTCTTTTTTTTTTATTATTTATTATTCCTTTGATGCATAGGAAGAAGGGAAAAATTGCCAGCAAAGTCAAGCTTTCATTTCCAGCATTTACTACTAACTAGGAACGTCCAGGCTCTCTCCCAGAGAGAATTAAGCAGCTGTCTTCCATGGGGTCTTCCATGCTTTCCAAGGTTTCAGGAGAGAGAGGAAATAATTTTCTCTGCCAGCCTTATGCTGGGGACATCTCTTCCATCCATATAGCTGGGTGGTTTCTTCTTTTTGGGGTGTAGGGTATGAATCACACTTACTTTCCTTAATCCCATTCAAAGTAATTTAAATCTCTCATTAAGGTCTCAACTTGTCCTACTCTCAGCAGAGAGAATGATAGCACAAATATCTTAAGCATGGGCTTAGCAAAGCATCAGACAAGAGGCATTGGAGCAGGCCCATTTCTTTGTGATTTTTCTTTATGGTTCAAAAGACCTAAACATCAAATAAAATGTTAACACCCCTCTGGTGGTGGGCCTGCCGTCAGGCTTAGGAAAATTAAGGTTCATCCTTGAAGATAGATGACTTAGAGTTACTACCAGAGGGGAAAAAAATTGAAACAAATAGGTTTTGTTTTGTTTTTGTGCTCTGGTCATCAGGCCTGCTGAAGAAGCTGTTATTAGTTACACAGTCACCTCTCAAAAAGGAAAAAATCCTTCAAAAGTGGCTGCTCTGCCAACACAGTGAAATGCTGTGAGCCCATATGGAAGGGTAACTTCTCTAGGCAGAAGCTTGCCCTGGGCAGAGAAACCACACATGTTGCTGTAAACAGGCATCCACAGCAAGTCTGTGTCTGGAGCAGCAATTACCCCCCTGCCCTTTCCATCCCCAAAAGAAATTAAAGTGCTCGCTGCTAATAATCATGTAGGAATTGTCCAAAAGGGCTTTGTGTTGGTTTGTAATTTTCCAGACATGAAACACTTCCCTCAGCCGGAAACAGAAAGTGAAAGAGAATCTGGCCTGATATGTCTGTAAGGAAACCCAGGGATACTTTGGATGAAGCCACAATTGACCAAGAATCATGAGAATTAACTATATGGCAAGTAGCTGTGGATTTCTGTCCTAGAAAAAGCAGTCATAGGCAAGTCAGTAAAAGAAATTGGTTGACAGAAAGGAAGGAGAATGACAATGATTTTAACTAACACCAGTCATCAACGGAGTTTGCTTGAGAAATGCCTCAAAGAATGCAGTGAGTGTCCACATCTATATTTCTCTCTCTCACTGATGGGCTTGTGTAAGGTTTTGTTGATTTTATGCCTGCCTCTAAATCTTATAGGAGCACTATTAAGATGTTAGCATTTGAGCATGAACAGAATAAGGCACTTGGTCTTTTTTTAAAGGACTTCCCTTAGAGAACTTGTTGATATCTCCTTGTTGCTGTGGTTCAGCACTGAAATACTGTCATTGCAGAGAACATCTTTGAAGTTATCCTTTCAAAGGGAACTAACTGGGATGAAATCTGTTCTGCAGAGAAATCTATACAATTGTTGCAGCTTTTGCTTTTATAGATCCAATTTTTTTCCCTTCTTAGCCTAGCCCTTTTGAACTTTACTTCAGTAACAGACCTTCTTGAACACAGTCTGAAGCAACCACAAAAACAATCTTTAAAAATCACTTCTATGCAGCTGAGGGACACTACATTCCCTTCCACTGGCTTAAATAACCTTATTCTAAATTCAGTGAAACAAGAGCTGATCCAGTGTCTCAACAGTGGTATTTTACAATCAGCATGTTCTTTTCTCAATCTCCCAAGAGTAACAAAAAAACCCCCATGTTTATAACCTTTGTTGGGAAGACAGTTTGTTACACTATGTGCAATGCCAAGACTGAGAGATGTTCCAGGACAGGGAACCCACAGACTCAAAGCTAATATAAACAAGAAATTACCATTGCAAAAACTAATTTGCCGTTAATTCAGCTGGAAGGTTACTCAGGCTGGTGTACAGCAGCTATTGTGTTCTCTGGTCTGAAGTATTATGGGGTTTTTTTGCTGTTAATGGTAACAATTGTCCTAGTTTACAGTATGCTGGAGTGACACAAGTGTTTGTTCAATCCTTATTAAGCACTCAAAAGTCAGTTGAATAAACCTTTTCATTTTCTCACTTCCTTTGGGAGATACTTGCCTGAAGACAACCCCAAACTAAGCCAGCTAGGGGGTTGCAAGTGAAAAGATGCCACTAAGTGTTGATCCTTCTAATACACAATGTCTTCCAGAAATACTTTGGAACTTCATTTGCACCTCAGATGAAGCTGAACAGGCCAGCTGGCATTTTGGGCAAAACCAGGGTGGATCAGAGACAGATGGAAGATTAAAGATAACTTAAAAGGAAACAAAGGCAACACGCATAATTTTGAGATGCTTTAGAAACATAAATGCTCACACAACCACTGCAGAGCTAGCAATGAAATCCGGTTTCCTTGAGCAACAAAAACATTTACTCCTGTGAAGAAGTCTAATAAAACATTTTTCTCACTTTTTCAAGACTCATAAGGTTTTGAATTGCAGCAGTGTATGAAGTAAAAAACGAGAAAATAATATGGGCTTTTTCAGTATTGAAATAAAAACTTCCAGAGTTCATTGAAGAGGGATAACTTCCTTGTGGTTTCAATCAGTTCCGGTGAGAAGGAGGAATTTTCTGCACCCCTTCTTTGCTCTGCAGCATGAAGCAGTACAGGCAGATGATACACTCAAGAGATGTGCACATTTACAATTTTGGAGCCATTTGTCATCTTTCTGCTCTGCAATTTACTGAGTGCCTGCTCCCATGTCAGTAGATGGAGGTGTGTGTAATGGCTGAATGGGGATCTGGGACTTTAAGGGACTAAGGTCACCCCATTCCTAATGGGTGACTTCAAAGAGGATTCCCTCCACTTTTTTCCCTCTAATGGAAATGGGTTCACAGGATGGGTTTAAATGCCAGCATAAACCAACCTGTGCTCTCTAAGAGAAAACTGAAATAGTGTCTCATCAGCTGGCTTTTGTAAATACTCTGCTGCTATTACATTCACTGCCAGGGTAATTTTTGTGGAGTTGTTCAGACAGAGAAACCGTAGCTCAGGCGCTGCCTGCACACTCTTGGCAGTGGGTGAACACGACACAAATGCTTCTCTGTGTGCTCAGTGAGGGAAACATCCTCACATGCCTGGAAGGCTGTGGAGGTGAGACCCAGCCTGCCCTGCTCCCAGTGTGGCTGACCACAGTGCCCAGCATCAGAGGTAAAAGCCTGTGTTTCAACAGAAATTCTCTTTCCTGGGTGATATTTTCCTTCGCAGAAATTTATATGCTCTGATCTAAAAAAAAAAAAAATAAAGGATTTCCCTGTCCTTTTTGTGCAGTTTTAAAATCTCTCAATTGCATCTGAAATACAGGGTTTTAGTTCTGGTAAGCAGATACTGTTTTGGCTAGCTCAGGAGACTGTTCTGTAACTTCATCTTCGCTACTGAACTAGATGTTCCCTGAGTGGGAGGAACTGATATCTGAATTTCAAAGCAGTTAATAGTCTTACTTGCACTTCTGCAGTATTTGGAAAATTGTAATTAACCAGCTTCGCTAATTTACGTTTTTAATATTTAAATGTTGCTTGTTACACAGAAGCTGATTGCTGTAGTAGCTTCATTCTGAAAGCTCATTAGAACTGCTAAAATGTTTAAATACACACAGCTGAAGAAATACATGCATTTTTATAAGGCAGGTATTATGGCAATACTTTGAATTTCATTGGCCTGAGCAAATGTGCCAGACTTCTGCAGGATTTTTTGATCAAGCTTATTTGCATTTGCTTGAAAAGGTACATTGCAGTTTTTCTGAGCTAAATACTTAAATGGCACTAGCTAGCAGGAGTTCTAAGTTTGTGTTTTGCACTATCATTAACCTTCCATTATGACACAGCCAAGGAAAATCAGACAGGGAATCTTTTGTGCTCTGTGTGATTCATGCAGGATGTAGATAAGACATGGACAGGAGAAGCAAGACTGGCATCTGGAATTTTCTTTTAAAGCATACCAATATTATTTAAGCACAATATCTCTTTATTTAAGAATATATGCTCCTTTTCCTGAGCTGGGATGAAATTAATTCATAAATGGGAATGGGATATGAAGACCCGCTTATTGAAAAGGGAAATGCAGATGAAAGTGTAAAAAGGGGCAACCAGAGAGGAAGGATGTGGCAGGAACGTGTTTCTGCTGGGTGCTGTGGCATGACCAGACATGAGCATAAGACATAAACCTGAGACAAAAAAGCCTCTTCCTATTTTCAGGCTTGTCTTCCAGTCCTGTCCCAGCCAAATCAGGGATGCAGATCACCCTGCACTAGGGCTGCATTGCATTGTAAACTCTTGTTACCATCATGTGTGATAAAGCTCTTAGCTCCTGTGGTAATACAGGGAGAATTTTCCTTCTATTTCCTCTGTCATGTTTTCCCTTTTGTCGTTATTTTTCCTGCTGTAGTAGCTTCCTTTTCCCAAAATATAACTGATTCCTGTCCATAAATATCCCACAAATGTGCCAGATTATGATGAGGAAACCATCACTGGGCACATCTGAATGTGTAAATACCCCGCTGCTGCTTTTCTGTCTGTTCAGCTAGTTGGGAAAAACACCTCAGAAGCCAAAGGCTATATATACATATATCAATATAGACAGATAGATACACATGCAGAATTCTCCAGTCAGCAGATCTTGTAAAGGAGCTGGCATTACCCCACCAGCATGAGCTGTGGCATGCTTAGTGCAGCCAGCTGAAGCACAGGGAAAGCCTTATTCTGGGCTTCTTAATCCTCTTCACTTTTTCCTGGAACTGCCAAACTCCTGCTGCTGTCCCGTCATCCTTTTTCCACCCCTCTCCAAGCCTGGCTTTACATTCTGCCTCTTCCTCTCACACCTGGAATTTCTCTGGAGTCTGGTACACTGGGGTCCTTGTGTGAGTGGGGTGCACTCTGCTGATAGCTGCACACCTCAGGACTTGCAGATGCTGGTCTTATTGTCCTTCAAGTGGTACAACAGAGGAGTAAAAGACAGAGCTACACTACTTACTGCATCTCTCAGGAAAATGTGGGAGGAAGCATTGAGTGCAGAAGCTGTGGTCAGGAGAACAGAGATGCTGCATGAGGCGGTGCCACAGACCCCACAAACCAGAGGTAGGCATGTTGTCCATCTCAGGAAAGCTGTACTGAAAAACAGAAATTGTTTGGCAGATTTCTTCAAGCGCTGATGGGCTGTCCTCGCTTCTGAAGGGATCCAGATGCACCCACTGCTGGGCTGAGCTCTGTCTACCCTAGGAGTGCCCATGCTAGTGAGCCTTACTGAAAGGGGGTCTGAAAATGTGGTGCCTAAAGGCAGGCAGAAGAAGCCTGGGGTTCACCTTTTGGAGGCAAGTGCTCTCTTCTGTCTCTCTAACTTTCCTCACCTGCAATCAGAACCCCAGCTGACCATAAGCTGGAGCTAGAAAAACAGACAGCCTCTCTTCCCTTCCAATGACAGACTCTTCAGGAGTCTGAGCAGTGTACAATGCCACTGCTGCTTGGCTTCCACACCTGAGAGTCTCCAGTTTCACTGCTCCTGTGGGTAAGGAGGATACAAAAGCTCTCAGTCCCTACAGTGCAGATGAAGGGCTTGTTTCTCAGGCTACTCATGCCTCTTGATTTCCTCTCCGTGGCTGAGAGGAGAAGAAAAAGACAACTCCTGCAAAACACAGGGCACTGAACAGAACCCTGATGGATGTATCCTGCCAGCTGCATCCTGGCACAAATGCTGCATCCGGGCTCTTGATGGTAACCACACTTTTGGCAGGTGGGTAGACTGTGACCTCCACATGCCCCAAGGCACCCCCCAAGTTAGCAGTGCTCTCAGCTCATGGCAGAGGGACTGCTTCACACCAGGACTGGGCTGACAAAGCCTCTGAAGAGAAAAGGGGTTAATGTTTATTTGTCTGAATTGCTTGCCACAGCTGCTGCAGCACTGCAGCCAGGCTCCAGAAAGCTGTCTGTCACACACATGGATCATAATGCTGGTAGTAGCCTGGATGAGTTTTCTCTTTCCCAGCTGCTCCCAAGGGTGCTGCTCATCCCAGGAATGGGATACCTCGTTCCTGCTCACTGACTGTGGCACTGCACAAGCAAAGTCACAGCTGTGTGCTGACCCTCACAAGCCGCTCTGCATGTGTGCATGGAAAGCAGACACACTTTCCTTCTCACAGGGCTCAAGTAGCATGTAATAACTGCTTAAACCAAAGGCACTTACTCGCAGTCCTAATGACTCTCTTCCTCCTCTCCTGCTCTGGTGTGAAGAAGATCAAGTTACTTATCAGAGGTTCTCACTGCTTTCCACTTCTTTCCCACCAAATGGCTCTCCCATCTAGCCAGAAACATGCTGATACCTTCCTTCCTTAAATTTGGATGGAACCAGGCCAGTGGGTGAAGCCCCTGGAAGGGCTGCTTGGGTGAGAGCCATTCTACTGCAATGGAAATCTACTGCCATGGGATCAGAGTGGCACCAACCTTCATAGAATAAAATATATACAACAAATAAATATTGAAAAACCCAGAGCTGCTGACAGCCAACCTCATAGTTTTCAATAGCTAGAAAGATCTAAGGGCAAAAATTTGGCCCTACTGAAAGAGGCGGTTTCCACTGATCTCAAAGGTGCCAATTTTTCAATAAAAGTTCATATTTTTGGGACTCACTTATCTATATTCAATTTCTATGTATTCTGGAGGCATTCACAGAAGTACAAGTCAAACAGGAGGAAATCGATCTCTGCCCCCAGTTTGTGACGGTGCATTGCTGGAAAGAGACACTTACAATAAGTAATGGAAAAATTTTAATAAAAAGGGAGATTCTCACCAAAATCTGCACAGTAGCATAACTACAGCCTAAAGTATCTGAAAACACCAGAATGCAGTATTCAGGTTGGAGGGGAAGTCTCTTTCAGAGTCTCAGTCTCAATAACTGAATAAAGAAGAAAATTTAAAAGCAGTATTCACTGCATCTGTTCTCTGTCACATGCCCTCCACAAACAGCCTTTTACCAAATTACAGGCATAGTTAATCTATTAAGCGCAGCAAGAAAGAAACCATATAGCATCATATTTTCCCTTCTAGCATACTAATTGCCTGCCTTTTTTTTTCTTTTCTCATTACAAAGGTCATTTTATAGTTTGTCTTGGTGCTATTGGGAGGGGCAGGAGGGTAATCCTGAGCCAGAGGCAAACAACATGCTGTGGTCTGAGTACTGCAGAAACATGCTGACATCTTTTACAGGAGGAAAAGAGTGTGTGTATGTGTGTGTGTGTGTGTGTGTGTGTGTGTGTGTGTGTGTGAGTGTGTGTGCACGTCTGGAGAATGCCACTGCTCACATGCAGTCTGGTGCAGCTTGGCAAGCTGCAAACACCATGCCCACGTTTCATCTGTTTCATCTGTGCAAATGGTGTTAATTCCTGTGGACATCCCTCACAATTAGAAGTGTGGCAGCTGATAAACAGCAACATTTATGCAAGATAAGTCCCAGTAATGCTTTCAAAATAAATGCTAGAAACCTGGACCAGCATCAAAGCAGAGTGATCCTGTGCTCTAAGGTGGAGAGGAAAAAGGTCTGACCCTCCACAAGTAACAACTCACATGGCTGCTGTGCCACAACACTCACTGATTTCATGGCCTGTGTATTTCATTTCACAAGCAGCCTATGGGTAATACATCTGAAAATAGAGTCCTGCCAGATGAAGCAGGGAAAAGAGTAGAAGTAGCTCAACTCCTCCTACTGAGCTCCTATCCTCCTCAATAGGGGAATATGGCTCAACCACTTTGGCAGGGGAGTGGTATATTTTTCTGCTACTTTAATTTTTATCATCACCACTCATAAGTTTGGTAAAGAGAGTGGTATGGCAGGTTAAAAAAAAGGGAGAGGGTGAGAGTCAGGCGAGATGAGTGT
>NW_005054310.1:3508723-3547937 GCF_000277835.1 Geospiza fortis | reverse complement strand
GGAAGGGCGTGTTGGAGTGATGCTGAGGTGAGAGGAGGGGAAGGAGAGGCTGGCAGCCAAAAGCCGTGTAACCTTGAGGATGCTTCCCACCTCCACAATGAAAGCAGTGCCAGCTTGATTGTGAGGATGTCACTGAGAGGAGGGGTTTGGCAACATAATTTATGAGTCCTGCTGCTAGAGATTCCTCCTTGTAATTTTCTCCCGAGTGCGCTGTGCATACCAAACGCTTCCCCCACAAAAGCGGATAAAGTGCTTGAATGCTGCAGAGATGGAGATACAGCACCTCCTGCTTCACCTCTGCTGCTTCCAAAGCTTACCTGGAAAACTATTATGTAGCATTTTAATTTGTCATCTATATATTTTAAAACACTGTCTAAAAAAAAATCAACTTTCATGAAGTACGAGGGCTTAAAAAACAGAGGCTTCAAAAAAAGTGTACAAATGCTTATTCTCAATGTACCATATAAAATTACAGTTTCATCAGCTGTAACTGCACAAATCTAAGATACAATTTCACATCTCTAAACAATTTTTCATGTAACATGATAGTTATGTCAATTAATAAGTTATTCAATAAATATTTTAATTGATGTCTAATTAACCCACTGTGGAATGCAAGTATATTTATAGCTGCTGGTAAAGACACATTTCTAAACAGTAAAATAATGCTATTTTACAGAAATTGGGTACATAATAACAGAGCAATTATGCTCCTAGCTGCAATGTGCATAATTTGTGATCTTTTAGGTTAATTCTGCTGGGCTGCACTCCAGTACTCAGCAGTAGCAGGCTAAGAGCAGCAGTATCTCCCCAAGGCAGTGGCTCCCTCTTTCCCCTATGCACACTCCTTCAGCCAAGGACACACACAACAAACACAAGTACACCTAAAAGGAGAATCTCAAGTTGCCTGGAGGGTATAACTGTGTGAAAACAACCAAAAACCCCAGTCATGGCACTCAGCTGAGGGCTGAAAGGGAGTGTCAGGCACAGAAGTCCAAAAAATGTGATGCCAGACTGCAGCTGCTGCCTAGTTCTGGCAGTGCCAGCATCTCTAAACATTTGGCTTTTTTTCCTTAAAAAGGAACTGCTGCTGTTGAACTATCAGGGTTGGATGATGCAGGGCAGTCACCTCCATCCTGGAGTGTGTGCACTGAGCTTCATCCTCTCCCTTGGGAGCACCAAAACCTCCTTGTGCTTCCCATCTGACTGCCTGAACCACCATACTGCCCTGAGAGGAGACACAGGACACTCTTGTCCTCTTGGTGAAAGCAGGTCACCTCTCAAGGAAGGAGTGATCTGGGGCTGGGGACACGGTGGGGGCTGAGCACAGCCTGTGCTGGGAGATCAGCAATGGGCAGGCTGGAAGCACAGGGCTCCCCCATGGGTTCAGCCAAATAAAGAAGAGAAGGAACATAAAACCACAGTGCTGTGGGGAAGTGGGTGAAAGCTGTTCCTTCTTTGATGTACTGACACACTGAGTATTTGCAGTTCTGGCAGCTTCTACACTCAGCATTAGGGGTCAATGATAGCAAACACAGGTGAAAGTGTGGGAGGGTAAGAGGGGGGAGAGCGGAAGCTGCTCCCCTTGAGGAGGCAGAGGTTTAGAGTGGAGCCTGTTCCACCAAAAAAAGTCAATCATCAGACAGAAGGGAAGCTCATGGAGAGCTTGGTGATCATTCTCCAGCATCATTATGGAAAACATGCCTTGCCCTATCTTGTGTTGTCTGGAAATGGCCAATTAAATACTGCAATAAAGACGGTTCCCATTTGTTCTATATAACGAGACTGTCCATCTGTGTTGTGAACACACTAATAACCTCACCAAAGCTGCATGCCTGAGCAGTGAAGATCATTTGGTATTGCTTGGCTTGGGGAAAATAATATAGGACTTATTTTCAAAGGCAAGATTTTTTGAATATTTCATCACACTTCAGGTAAACATAAACTGGGGAACATGACAGACACACAAATGTGTGCATAATTTCATTGTTTAATTTTTTGCCCTGTATTCTCGCTGGAGCTATTCATATTTTCTGTTGGTCTTTAAAGCTGTGTTGCTACCTTGTTAAAATAATTTTGTCTCAGTAGCGGTTTGCAATGTAGCTGTCTGCACTCTCCCAAGCTGCTGCCAGCTATGAATTCCCAGGTGCACTGCCTGTGAAACTGAAAACCCAGAGTTATGGCCTTTTGTTATTCATGGCCATGAAAGTGGGCATTGCATGTGCTGACATCTATTGTGTTCTGCTGCAGAGAAATAAAGGAAGAAAAAAATCCCAAAACCTTGCTGGCTCCAATGTTGAGTTTAGTGTTTTGAACAGCAAACAACAAAATCTAATTGAACAAGTTGGGTTGTCTGCTCTGATGTGTCCTGGACTCCTGGTGTCCAGCATTTAATTAGGCAAGCAGGCAACAAAGGAGGCAGAGTTTGTGTGTGAGGCAAAAGAGAATCAGGTTAAATTGCACAGGATGACATAGAGGATTGCTACAATGAAAATATCCATGCATTGCCAACTGGGTATCAGCTGGTATCACATCCCTTCAAGGGGGATGCAGTACCTCCAATGTGATGGAGAATGAGGATGGGGCCCTAAGATAGGCCTGCAGGAACTTTAGACGGTATTTGGATGTGTGCCCATCTGGGTATTCCTGTGAAGAGAAGCAGGATATCCCAACAATGGCTGCACGATGACTTGTAGCTCTCACAGAGCTCAGCCCCTGGGCTGAAGCAGCCAGAGCAGAGGGAGCTTCAGCACTGAGAGCAGCACAGATGACAGTTTGATTCAGAGAAGGGACTTTTTGTGCCCCTGGTCCCTGAAGGCCACAAACACAACCTGGCTCCAAACAAATCAGCTCTGCAAAGGCACTGCAGAGAACAAGACTTGGCTTTCACGTGCATGAACTTCCAGGGGTTGTTTGGCATCTCCTTGGTTAAACTGAAGGCGAGCCCTTGGAGGGAGGAGGTACCATGCAGAAAAATGCTACTGGGGAGTCCCAGGAACGTCACTCCCTGATTCAGTGGGTGCTGCTTGATGTGCCCCGTCAGGCAAAGCAGCACCAGCACAGCCACCAAGCCAGTAACACACCCACTGTGGCTTTCCACAGCAGCAATCTGGAGGTAAAGATGAGACAACTGGCCTTTGATTATAGCCCAAAGAAGAAGAAACTCCATTGATTCTAATGGAGTTCAACATGGGGCTGAATTTCACCCATTGTTCACCATGCTTGAGATACAAATAGGCTTTTCTTGAACATCCATAATTTCTTATACCACTGAATTGTAAATATGTTTATTGTGGGCAACAGTAAGAAAACAAGTCACCATTTATAATTGAATTTCCTCCTATCCCGTTTGCTGTAACAACCTTAGGTATTCATGGGCTGGGACATGTACAGTGAACGCTTACATCTCTGTTCTCCCAGGGCAGCAGGGCCACACCACAGCTGGTAAGACTTGTGCTATGTTGTGCCAGTGATTGTGCCTCCCAGGAAAAACCTCTCCCACTGTCCACCAGCAACAGAAAGGACCAAGTACAACAATTACTTGTCATTTACTATTTTGTGGTAAAAGGTTTCAAACAAGAAGCTCCTCTACTGTATTAGAAGGGGGTAGAGAGGCATGCCATATATTCTTTGACAGAGGGGCTATATACATGTGGTCGTGACAGAGGTATTGAGAGACTGGGAAAGTAGAAATGCACTCAGCACTGAAAGAAAAAGAAAATATAATTGGGGAAGAGAAAGTCTGAATAGGGAGATGAAAACTGAGTTACTTTTGTTGATGGAAGCACACGGAGATTGTCAAAAGAAAAGAAAGATCAAATTTAGTCATATAAATTTTGTCCTTGTGGACAAGGAAAGGGCGCCTACTTTGCACACAGCTTTTTAGCTTTGGATGTATTAGTTTATTTTGTAATTGCATTTTTAGCCTACTTAGGGAATATCAAATATGGAATTTCAAGCAAGCCACTCAATTCTTTCTGAAAGGCAGCAGGGGATACTTTAACCTTGTCTTTGTCCATATTCTGCTGAGTGTGTAGCTCTAATTAGATTCACAGCTCATATTAATATTGTGGAACCAAATGCTCAGGAGTCACATCAATATTTCTCAAACTTTCCATATGAAAACTATTCATAATTCAGTGTTCATTGATTTTTAAGACTGATGACATTTGAGTTGCTGAGCAAGTAAATGGGGTTCATTTGGGGTCATGTCTTTAATCTCTGCTGGTAAGTAATATCTGGCTTCTGCTGCTCCTTCTCTCAACTCAGAGATAAGCAATGAAACTTAGCTATTTGGTACTAATGACCTAATTGACCTAATTGCTACTGCAGTCCAGGGAGCCAGAGAAATAACATGTATACTTTCTTAGAGGAGTTCTTATACGTACAGGTCCACAAAAGCCTCAACTTGCATATATTGCTCTGGGAAAAGAGGGTGGGTGAGTGGAGAAAGTCTCTGGAGTGTTATGTTTGCTGGCTGAACTGAGTACATCCCCTTGCTACAGCCAAGAAGAGCAGAGGCCCAGCTGTGGAGCAGCCTGACCTCCCCTTGCTTCCCAGGGCACCCCATTCCCACGAGCCAGCCCCACCTGAGGAACTGGCAGGAGAAGGGACCCTCCCCAGCCTCAGTGCCCCGTGCTCCATGCAGAGGGACATCAGCCAGGTTTGGACTCCCCAGCCTCAGTGCCCCGTGCTCCATGCAGAGGGACATCAGCCAGGTTTGGACCTGTTACACGGCTCATACCACCTTGCAGATCTCGAAGCTGCTGTCCAATGATGGTGGGCTTCAATTTGATACTGTGGATGAATGTAAGGAAAAATGGTTTAAAAGAAAAAGGCCAAAAGCATATGTAAACAAAAAATATGATTCTTCTGGTTATAAGAGTCTTTCATTTTGGTGGGTTCATGGAAACTACTCCATAAATCACCATTAGAAAAGAGAAGATGACATTTCTAAGTCAGGGAACCTCCTTTCAGTTCCCTAAAGCACTTCTTTGAGATCAAATTTGATTTTCAGACATGGTGAGTCTTGCCTAATACAGTCTAAATTTAATCTGAGTGGCAGGCAACCTGCATTCTTGAAGATCACATACTTGTTTAGGTTCTTAATGTAGTTCTCCAAAGATGTCATTCTTCTTGGGCGATATGAAAGAGCCTCTACTGAGCCTCATGTTAACAAATTGCAGTTGTGACCAGCATGTCAAGACTGGTTATCCTGAGCTTGGTCCTCCCTGGGCCCAGCTGCTTCTGCTAGGCCACTGGAAAGACTTTCCTCAGCAGAAAAGTGCCAAGCAAAGCAGGATAAATACACTCCAGCCCTGAAAGACTCTTTTCTTTAAGGGTAGACCAACCAGGGAAAACCAGACCCTTCTACTTCTTGCTGTAGTTATCTTTGAGGAAGGAAATAATTCTCTAGCACTCTTAATCTCTCATCAGGTCTTATTCCTTAAGTGTTTAAATGTGCTACTGTCCTCCTAACAACTCAAATTATGCCAGGAGTACTGTGCTACAGGCAGTAGGTGTTAAAGGTTGCCACCTGCCCACAATAACACAATTTTAGATTACACTGAGAAATAAGAGTTGGGAAAAATGACTGACATGAGGAAGCAGAGGGAGGCTTGCATGGTTTCCATGGACTGGCTGTGTACACAGTTTGAGGTATGTTTGTAAGTATCTAAACAAATACTCAGCTCAACAAGAAGGCTGAGAAATCCAATTTAACTGTGTAAATATGCAGTTGGATATTGTGTCTAGAGAAGCAAGTGGTTTCTAATGCAAGCATTCATGTACAATTTTGAGTAATGACTGATTTTCATGTTATGTAAATCGGATTTTCTAGCTATTACTCTCTTGATAAGACATGGTTAAATTTACTGTCAAAACTGAAAAGTATTCTCAAAGCTGTTTACATGGTGATGTATTATGCTCATGAAGGCATGATTTCTACGGTTCTGCTGGTTGCTTTCAATGTTCTGGCTATGGAGAAAATGAATATTTCTGCATTGCTAAAATGTTTTATAATTCATATTCAAGGGACTAGCAAGCAAATAAAAAAAAAAAGAATGTGTTAGACTCACAATAATAAAGAAAAATACAACTTTTATCTCTTGAATTTTGTCCTGAGTATTTACAAATTGTTCAAAATGAGACATCATGAGCTCTGTGCCAGTCTTCTACTTCCTGATGAGATCTTGGTGGTTAGGACAAATAAACCCAGGGGAAATTGAGAAGCCTGCATTGAGATGCCTGGCAGATCACCTAAGCAGTCACCTACATAAAAACAGCAGCCTAATTTTGCCAAACTATGGCACATAACTTGCAAATGTTACATGTGTTTAAGAGGTGAGAAAATGCTTACCATACCTAAACTGGTAATGCTGCAAAATCAGAAGGCTGGGAGGAAAGAGCTGGGACACCTACATTTCTGCAAAAATAACTGGTTTTCAAAACATTTCTTATGGTGTAGAGTGTAAAAAGTTTTCAAAAATACAGAAAATATGGAACACAAATGGCAAAACTCTGACAAATGGCAAGTCTATCAGTAAGTGAACTGAAGTATTTGTAATCAATGAAAAAGCTCCCTCTGCACAAAATCTCAGAATCACAGAGGCTATAAAAGCCCTCTAAGATGGGTTATATTCTGGTTTTCCCTCTAGTCATGGCAGTTATGACAGCCCCCAGTATAGCTGGCGTGCCCTCCTGCAAACAAGAACAGGGGTACACATGTCAGCCTGACAGCTCAGCCTAAGGAGTTAGAATGACCTCTAGCTTTAAATGTCCCACCTGAAGTTCCAGAAAGTTCCGTCTGAACATGTGGAACAGCTTCTTTATCTTGCAGGTGATGAAGCACCAGCACAGGTTGCCCAGAGAGGTTGTGGAGCCTCCTTCCCTGGAGATATTCAGAAGTCATCTGGACACAGCCCTGAGGAATGTGCTCTAAGGGACCCTGCTTGAGCAAGGTGATTGAACCAGATGACTTCCAGTGGTCCCTGTCACCCTTACCCATCCTGTGATTCTGTGAAATCAAAAAAAAATTAGAATGTTGTTTCGGAAATACTCATGTGGAAAAGTGCAGCTTCAGCTTTGTTGAACACTGCACATATTTAAGTGGTCAAAGTATTCTTCAAAAGGAAGTTTTCTGAGCCAACAACAAGCTCTGCAAAGGAGACAAACATCCAGCCAGCCAGGAGCATTTGTATCCAGCCATTCCTCCTGATGCTGAGTCTCAGAAATCCCTCTCACCAGTGTGACAGCACAGCACTAGCTCTGTGCACCTGGGAAAGCTTTTGCTCGAAGTCCTGCACACAGGGAAGTGCTTTTCTCCTGCAAATTTTGAATTGCCAAAGTATTTGAAGAACTAAAATGTTCCCTTAATACCAAATCAAAATCAAACAAGTTGATGCTTTTCTTTTCTAATACCAAAAGTGAAGTTCAGGGTGCTTCAGGGCTCTATGCTTACACACATTATTACAGTGTATTCCCTTCAGCCTCATTGTTGGTTTGAATTATTCATGAAAATATACCTTCTACATCTGCAGATGTGGAAGATGATACATTTTCAAATGAAAGGTCTACTTTGTTATGCAATAACACAGTTTGTGGCTGAGAGAATGAATAACCAGTCAGGGTGTGGGTTGGCACAGGTGACAGAATCTGTTCCAGGGTCTGCAACTGTCCCAGTAGAGAGATTTTGCATATCAGGACAAAAGACCAGGGAAGAGCCATAAAGACCAGGAGATTTAGTACAGCTGGTTTAAACTGTCTGGCTTAGCACTCAGGATAAGTCATGTCATTATTATACACAAGCAGTAAAGTATGAAGCTGCAGTGTAGGTATTGATCTGTGCTTGTAGAGTTTTTGTGTAGCTTCTTAATCAGGCTGTATTTGAGATCAAGAATATGCTATAAAGCAAGTTGTAAACAGAGATCACTACAGTCTTTACCCTGTGCTCTCCTTCCTACTCCCATTGTCCAGCTCCTAACATCTCACCCAGTGAAGCTGCAGCTGTCCAGATGCTGAGCTGTGGGAATCCTCACTCCAGGTGCCCGCTGAAGGGCCACTTAGACACCAGGTCTCTGCCCTTGGAGGTGTTTGGCCACCAGCCTGCTTTGCAATGCATCAGCACTCCTGCTGTGCCCGATTAAAGATACAGTTGGGTCAGACCTAACACTCTGCACTTTTCCAGGAACTCTGTGGACAGCAGGTAGGGACATCCCTCCCCACAAGTGTTTGGAGTACCAGTTCCATCCCCAGCTCCCTGCCATGCCCTGGTGTGCCTGACAGCTTGTAACAGGATCTAGGTGAAATATCCTAATTTGGGGAAGAGAACAAGAAGCAGGGGTTGGAGTCCTCTAGGGAGGGAAGGTTACTCACCTGCTGGAATTAGCCCCTGCAATTAGAAAGGAGCATTTAACCTCAGACATCGACTGTGAGGCATTCCAGGCTGATGTGAATTAATCTGAAAACTGTGATTTTTTTGTAATTCCATTTTACACGTGTATACAAGTCCATACAAGACATAATTAAAAGCTCTGCCAAGAGTAAGTTTATGAATAAGGTTGTACAAGGGGAAATGTAGCCTGGGGCTATGTTTAAAGGTCTGAGCCCTTCAGGTAGCTCCCCAGATGACATTCAACATGCAAAGCAATAGAAAACCAAGTGCTGTGCATGTAGAAGTGAGCATATGAAGGCTGAAGAAGACACAAAGCCACACTGAAGGTACAGTAGTTGTAATCACAGGAGACTGATGGGATGCTCCAGGCATTGTTCAGCTCTGTTATAGCTGAACATCAGCCTGAGGACATTAATTTGGCATGAAGGTCCTGGCAGAGAGAGGGGCATCATACAAGGCCACGGACACAGCACTTCACCTCCCTTAATCACATTCTCTCCACACTTTGGCCTCCTGCTCTGCCTTTCCTTTACTGTGTGCTAAGCAATTTGAGGCAGGAGATGCATAAATTACCATCAGCTGGACACATCTGTCAGATGATATCTGTTTGAAAATATTCTTTATTCACTCTCTAATGCCTCCTATACTGTATTAAACACAGTTAAGGGTGTTGCTCTCACCCACGAGCCTGCCAGTGTAAGGATAGCAAACAGTACCTAACATGTTATGAAATCCATAGCTTGGAGTAAAAGGACCACTGCCTTCATAAAATATTCATTTACCTGGCTCGGAAATCATGCTTTCCCCTGGCTTTCCAAGATCTGCCCTGCAGACTCCCTTTTTGCTTGATCTATCCTTTGTCCGAGCATTCCCTGCTCTTCCTGAAATCTTCAGTCTCTCTGTCTCTCCTCCTCCCTCACACATCTCCACACGGAAAAAAAATAAGTGGAAAGAAGCAGTGTGAAGGCCCTACAGATGATTTATGTCAGGCTGAGTGCATCAGAAGAATTCACTGGAGCAAAAAGGCTCTGGATCAGGAAGAGGTCAACCCACTATTTCAAGTGTTGCCACTGATCTGGGGCCATGTTATGGCTGGTGACAGCAGTGAAGCGCATTCATGCATGTACCATTTTATGCAGCAGAACCTAGGGCAGCAAGGCCCCCAGTTCCACCTAAGCTACTGTGGATTTGGGCACCTAACCCTCTTAAATCCTTTTGTAAACCCCAGTGTAAATATCTTTGCTGCAAAATATGAAAAATCTCTCCAGCCAGTAGAGCACACCTGTGCTGGTTCTTAGACTGTGCCAATACTGTGCAACATAACACCTCTAATTAACAGCAAACACTCCTCAGCACCTGGCTGGGCCTGTCTCTGTCTATGTGACAAAAAGGAAGGCTCAGTGAAAGCATATCTTGAATTTTGCCCTGTAACTGCAAAAAAAGTGAAGAGAGAATTTTTTTCATCAATAACATTCAGAAACCCACTAAAATTAATAATGCAGAACTGAGGGTGTACTGAGTCAAAAACAGTAAGGCATTTGTGCTGCTGAATGCTTCATCCGTGTGCTTCTTTCATTAATATGACACAGAAGCAATATTACCTTATACTTCTGGAATAAGTTTTAGGACCCAAAGCAATTTTATAAGAATTACTCTCATAGCAGCTCTGGATATAGGGCAATGATCAAGCAGGGAACTAGTGACAGGACGGAGTAAAAACTCCTTTTTCCCCTGGAAGTAGGACTGCCCTGGAACACCACCATCAGCATTTCCCTGTGCCTCAGGAATGTGGGGTTTGCATGTCATTTTTAGCTCCTACCCCTTATCAAATCACCCTTGAAAAATACAGATGGCTCCATGGTTGCTTGAAGTCACAGGTTTATTTTGTTCTCTCCACCATAAAACACGATGATCATTTGGAAGAGCCAGAAGATAATCTTGATAGAACAAAGAAAGAAAAGCAAATATTTCTCTCAATGACCTCAAAACCAGTATTTGGTGAACTGTGAGTCCTGAAGCAGATGAGCAAGTGCAGCAGTGAAAGAGCCCTCCGAGGTGCCCTGATGCTCCTGAGCTACAGCAGTCACCAATAGCAACCACTGCAGGGTAGGCTGCATGTCACCAGCAGCAGGGGCAAGCAGGGGGGTGCCTGCTGGTTTAATACAGCTACAGACAGTGGAATAAATGGATCAGAGCATGCTGCCTTTCAGCTTCTTTTAATATAGGTACTGTGATTCATACTTTATAACTTTTAGGAAATAGGAGCTAAGGCTTTGCACAGGCTGAAAAAGAGGATTTCCTATCCCTCATGGCTTGAAGCACAGCTGACCTCTGACCCACCTCCCTGGAACCATCCTGTCCATCTGGGAACAAATCCTGCATTTTGCACAGCCTACGTGGCAAGGGGCTTGACACAACCAGCAGAAGCTTCCAGTCACTAACATAAATCAGACTCCAGGAGAAGGGCTGCTGGTTTAGCTCAACCTCTCATCTCTGGCTTTATCTTCTTTAATAAATTCACATCTCTGACAGCAAGCCTTGGTATCAGTGAAGCGATGAGCTTCTTTATATACAGCAGCAAGTAATAGCCACAGCTAGTGTCAAAGAGGGTGATTTAATTACAGAGTCTGGAAAATATTTCTTCTAGAGATTCTTGTCCCTCTTCCCAGTTTCAGGAGAGTCTGGTAAATATTCAGATTTCTGGATGCTTAAATTAACTAACAAAAGCTGTTAGCTTGTACATATACCCATTTTAAATTTTTCTTTTATACTAAGAAATATAATAAGGATGCTAGAGGAGATTATTCCCCTAAAAGGAATATTCCTCTAAAAGAATAAACTATATTAACATTTCATTTAAAGCTATTCCTCCTTAATGACTCTAGCATAGACAATTTTACATTTTGCCCAACCTCAGATAGACCAGATATATCTCATGTATATACTTATTTTTCTTTATCAGTAGAGAACACTGTTTAACTTTGAGAAGAAACTGAAATATTGATTGTTTTTTAATACAAAGGCTTTACTAAATGTATAAGCTGATCAATTTGGCACATTTGGAAATAAATCATGGGCCAAATGCAGTAGTAACCCTAGACTATCTTTTCTAGTTACAATTTTTTCATCATAGTTCAAGATTAATTTTGACTGCCAATCTGCCTTAGCTTATTCTACTACTTATTTAAGACTTTTTCTACTTTTCTATTCTTCTGTGGTTCAAGGCATTATCTTTTTAATTTATCCTTGCTTTCAGTTTATAGGAATATGAGCAGAACGGGTGGTGGCAGCAGATTTTGTGCTCTGCCCCATCACCTGGAGGAGATGTTCAGCACTGTGAATGTTGTTAACGTGCCACTTGAATATCACTACTGCACTGTTACCACATCTTCAAAATCGCATTCTGTGTAGTGGAAATTGCCTGCATAAAATGGATTCTTAGGTTAGTGCTAAAGCCCTTATTTTGCTGCTTTAAAAAATATCCAACTGCTACTCCACTCCTCTCTCCTTTCTCTTTTCCTCCCCTCTGCCCTTTCCTTCCTATCTGTTCCTCTTCCATCTCCTCCCGCTTTTCTTTCTAAAACTGAGCTGCACCTGCTGTCAAAACTTTTGTTTTCACATTTACTTGAGGGCTATTTCTTCTGCAAATCAAGTAACCAAGTTGTGTAGAGGATGGAAGGAACCCCAGCACACACAATTGCAGTTGCTTCTGCTGCTTGCTGTGTTTCAGCTGGGTAAGGAGAAATGACATTTTCAGTGTAGATTTACTGTACATTCTCTAAGCAGAGCAAACATCAGTGCTTATGTTCTTCCAGGCTGAAAAAAAATTTAAAGCCCCTGAAAAAAGTTTGGGTTTTTTTTTTCCCAAACCATTGAAGTCAGTGGGATTTTATTGCATGAAAATCACTTATTTGCTCCAAAATATCTAGTGCCATGGCAGCCTAGATTACCCTGAAGACGTTTTAATGTCTGACCATGCTGAAAAATAACTGCAGGGACCTATCCCTTTTTCTGGCAAAGTGCTGCTGATTTGGACATGGTCCTTGCCTGGATAAGCTCTGCAGAGTGGTGTTCTAGCTGAAGGGCAGGTATATCCCATCTGTGCAACTTTTGCAATAATGTTTTCTGGCCTCACATTTTCCAAGCATGCCCTCAGAGCCTGGCATTTTGGTTACCTCATCAGAGAAACAAGGCGTGTACTTTTTTGCCTTTATCAGTGGAGACCTTTTTAAGCACCTTGCTGCCAGCAAAGCTGATGGCAAAATTAGAAAAAGCATAAATTGAGTGATTACAAGAACATAAGGAAAGAAATAATTCATCTAAAATAATGAAAGCTCCTTGCTGCCAGCGAAAATGATGTCAAAATTAGAAAAATCAAAAATGAAGGGACTGATTACAAGAACATAAGGAAAGAAATAATTCATCTAAAATAATGAAACCTCCTTCTACAGCCTGTGCCTAAAGCCCCTTCTGGCAAGTTGGTAGAAGCCTGGCATCAGAGAATGCTTGAGGTTGGAAGGGCGTCTGGAAGTCATCTGGGTCTAAGCCCCCCGACCATGCAGAAACAGCTAGATCAGCCTGCTCCAGGAAATGTCCAGTTGGGTTTTGAATTTTTGCAAGGATGAGGACTCCACAACCCGCACAGATAAACTGTGTCAGTGTTTGACCACCCTCAGTGCAAAAAAAAAAACAAGTTTTTTCTTGTGTAAAAATAATATTGTATGTATCCCTTTCCTTCCTATCTGTTCCTCTTCCATCTCCTCCCGCTTTTCTTTCTAAAACTGAGCTGCACCTGCTGTCAAAACTTTTGTTTTCACATTTACTTGAGGGCTATTTCTTCTGCAAATCAAGTAACCAAGTTGTGTAGAGGATGGAAGGAACCCCAGCACACACAATTGCAGTTGCTTCTGCTGCTTGCTGTGTTTCAGCTGGGTAAGGAGAAATGACATTTTCAGTGTAGATTTACTGTACATTCTCTAAGCAGAGCAAACATCAGTGCTTATGTTCTTCCAGGCTGAAAAAAAATTTAAAGCCCCTGAAAAAAGTTTGGGTTTTTTTTTTCCCAAACCATTGAAGTCAGTGGGATTTTATTGCATGAAAATCACTTATTTGCTCCAAAATATCTAGTGCCATGGCAGCCTAGATTACCCTGAAGACGTTTTAATGTCTGACCATGCTGAAAAATAACTGCAGGGACCTATCCCTTTTTCTGGCAAAGTGCTGTTGATTTGGACATGGTCCTTGCCTGGATAAGCTCTGCAGAGTGGTGTTCTAGCTGAAGGGCAGGTATATCCCATCTGTGCAACTTTTGCAATAATGTTTTCTGGCCTCACATTTTCCAAGCATGCCCTCAGAGCCTGGCATTTTGGTTACCTCATCAGAGAAACAAGGCGTGTACTTTTTTGCCTTTATCAGTGGAGACCTTTTTAAGCACCTTGCTGCCAGCAAAGCTGATGGCAAAATTAGAAAAAGCATAAATTGAGTGATTACAAGAACATAAGGAAAGAAATAATTCATCTAAAATAATGAAACCTCCTTCTACAGCCTGTGCCTAAAGCCCCTTCTGGCAAGTTGGTAGAAGCCTGGCATCAGAGAATGCTTGAGGTTGGAAGGGCGTCTGGAAGTCATCTGGGTCTAAGCCCCCCGACCATGCAGAAACAGCTAGATCAGCCTGCTCCAGGAAATGTCCAGTTGGGTTTTGAATTTTTGCAAGGATGAGGACTCCACAACCCGCACAGATAAACTGTGTCAGTGTTTGACCACCCTCAGTGCAAAAAAAAAAAAAACTATTTTCTTGTGTTCAAATAACATTGTATGTATCATTTGTGCCCATTGCCTCTTTGGGCACTACTAACAATCTGTCTGTATCCCTGATCTTCATTGTGCCCCATCCGATGCACATTGATGAGATCTCCTTTCCTGAGCTTTCTCTTCTCCCAGCTGAACAGTTCCAGCTCTCCCAGCCTCTCCTCATGGGAGAGGCGTTCCAGTCATCTTAGTGGCCCTCCACTGGACTCTGCTATGACCATGCCTCTCTTGTACTGGGGAGCCCTGAACTGGACAAAGGCTTCACCACTACTCAGCAAAGAGGAAGGATCACCTCTCTCCTAATGCAGCCGAGAGTAAGACTGGCTTTTTTGCTGCGAGGGCATGCTGAATGTTCATGCCATTCACCAGGACCCTGAGGTTCTTCTTAGAAAAGCAGCTTTCCAGCTGATCCACCCTCAGCACATACTGGTGTGTGGGGATGTTATTTCTCCTGCTGGACTTGGAATTTTCCTTATTCAAGAAGTGACTTGCTTACAGTCCCCCAGATTTTTACCAGTACACACAAGGGAATACTTTAGTTGCATGTGTAGAGTTCTGCTCATGTGCTGTTGCCATCAGCAAAGCGCTGCTTTCCCTCACAATAACCTGACTCACATGCTGGGCTGGAATAATTTTTGCCTCTCCCAAGCCTGTATTTGGCTCTGTGTGGCTCCTCCTCATGATGAATGCAAGTAACACATACCCCTGCACTGGCAATAGCTCCCTTGTTGAGAGGGTGCTAAATAGTATCACTCTACCCCCAAAAGGAGATTAAAAACAAAACAAGGAGATTAGAAACAGCTGTTGGGGGAGTGGTGATGATGGGGTGGAAAGAGGACACTCCCAAGGCAAATATGACTTCTGCATCATGGTTCAAACCAAAATAAACCAAACTAATAATAGAGGGAACTAAAGGGATAGTCATTGGATATAAAATGTGACTCAGACCATACTGAGGGACAGGACAGGTGGTGCAGGATATTGGACAAAAGGCTGTTTATCCTGTGTGGAGAGGTGCTGTGAGGGCTCTGATGGCCCCACAAGAGCTTCCTCCCTGCATTCCTGGACAGCACTTCCACAACCTCGGAATGAGGAGCAGGCTAGGAGGGACTGTCCACAGCTCCACTCACATTTCTCTGCCTCCTGGGAGCTTCTCACTCCAGATCACAACATAGCCGCTGAAACATGGGCAGTATGAACCTCCTCCTGACTCTGCTTTTGGTCTGCTACCCTGCCATGCCAACACAACCCCTCACTCCTCCCCACCTCCCCATGGGGCCTCAGCCCCACAGCTGCCTGCTGCTGGCTCTTCTGTTTTCATGGAGCTGCTTCTGTGCCACTGCTCCCAGCCGTGGGGCAGAGGCAGAGCCAGCTTCGATGGAGAGGCCACACAAACCCTGGGGACTTACACTCAGCCTTGGCTCCGTCAGCCAAGAGATCTCTGCTTTTGACTTCAGGTGAAATGAGAGGACTACTGGGATGAGTGACATCTGGGAAGAACCTGTAACCAGCCATGACTTGCACAAAGTGCAGAGCACTGAAAATTGGTAACATCTCTCAAAATGGGCTTAATGTAACAAGAATCTATCCCTATAAAAACAAAAGTGGAGCAGAAGAGACACAGTTATCAATGTGTCCTCTGGCGCAGCCAGTTTGTTGTGGAATTAAATTCAGCAGAGCCTCTGCCTCCCAATTCCAGACAGCAATCAGTGACTGCCATGGGAGAGCTCACAGCCCAGGCGTCTCTGAGCAGAAGGAATCGAGACTCATCCCTTTGCCTTTGTTTAATGAAGAGACATCCTCATTAGGTGTGCATGTGGGTGTGCATTACAAGAGGATTTGTTCCCAGAAATAAACAGAGTCTTTCATTTTGGTGGGTTCATGGAAACTACTCCATAAATCACCATTAGAAAAGAGAAGATGACATTTCTAAGTCAGGGAACCTCCTTTCAGTTCCCTAAAGCACTTCTTTGAGATCAAATTTGATTTTCAGACATGGTGAGTCTTGCCTAATACAGTCTAAATTTAATCTGAGTGGCAGGCAACCTGCATTCTTGAAGATCACATACTTGTTTAGGTTCTTAATGTAGTTCTCCAAAGATGTCATTCTTCTTGGGCGATATGAAAGAGCCTCTACTGAGCCTCATGTTAACAAATTGCAGTTGTGACCAGCATGTCAAGACTGGTTATCCTGAGCTTGGTCCTCCCTGGGCCCAGCTGCTTCTGCTAGGCCACTGGAAAGACTTTCCTCAGCAGAAAAGTGCCAAGCAAAGCAGGATAAACACACTCCAGCCCTGAAAGACTCTTTTCTTTAAGGGTAGACCAACCAGGGAAAACCAGACCCTTCTACTTCTTGCTGTAGTTATCTTTGAGGAAGGAAATAATTCTCTAGCACTCTTAATCTCTCATCAGGTCTTATTCCTTAAGTGTTTAAATGTGCTACTGTCCTCCTAACAACTCAAATTATGCCAGGAGTACTGTGCTACAGGCAGTAGGTGTTAAAGGTTGCCACCTGCCCACAATAACACAATTTTAGATTACACTGAGAAATAAGAGTTGGGAAAAATGACTGACATGAGGAAGCAGAGGGAGGCTTGCATGGTTTCCATGGACTGGCTGTGTACACAGTTTGAGGTATGTTTGTAAGTATCTAAACAAATACTCAGCTCAACAAGAAGGCTGAGAAATCCAATTTAACTGTGTAAATATGCAGTTGGATATTGTGTCTAGAGAAGCAAGTGGTTTCTAATGCAAGCATTCATGTACAATTTTGAGTAATGACTGATTTTCATGTTATGTAAATCGGATTTTCTAGCTATTACTCTCTTGATAAGACATGGTTAAATTTACTGTCAAAACTGAAAAGTATTCTCAAAGCTGTTTACATGGTGATGTATTATGCTCATGAAGGCATGATTTCTACGGTTCTGCTGGTTGCTTTCAATGTTCTGGCTATGGAGAAAATGAATATTTCTGCATTGCTAAAATGTTTTATAATTCATATTCAAGGGACTAGCAAGCAAATAAAAAAAAAAAGAATGTGTTAGACTCACAATAATAAAGAAAAATACAACTTTTATCTCTTGAATTTTGTCCTGAGTATTTACAAATTGTTCAAAATGAGACATCATGAGCTCTGTGCCAGTCTTCTACTTCCTGATGAGATCTTGGTGGTTAGGACAAATAAACCCAGGGGAAATTGAGAAGCCTGCATTGAGATGCCTGGCAGATCACCTAAGCAGTCACCTACATAAAAACAGCAGCCTAATTTTGCCAAACTATGGCACATAACTTGCAAATGTTACATGTGTTTAAGAGGTGAGAAAATGCTTACCATACCTAAACTGGTAATGCTGCAAAATCAGAAGGCTGGGAGGAAAGAGCTGGGACACCTACATTTCTGCAAAAATAACTGGTTTTCAAAACATTTCTTATGGTGTAGAGTGTAAAAAGTTTTCAAAAATACAGAAAATATGGAACACAAATGGCAAAACTCTGACAAATGGCAAGTCTATCAGTAAGTGAACTGAAGTATTTGTAATCAATGAAAAAGCTCCCTCTGCACAAAATCTCAGAATCACAGAGGCTATAAAAGCCCTCTAAGATGGGTTATATTCTGGTTTTCCCTCTAGTCATGGCAGTTATGACAGCCCCCAGTATAGCTGGCGTGCCCTCCTGCAAACAAGAACAGGGGTACACATGTCAGCCTGACAGCTCAGCCTAAGGAGTTAGAATGACCTCTAGCTTTAAATGTCCCACCTGAAGTTCCAGAAAGTTCCGTCTGAACATGTGGAACAGCTTCTTTATCTTGCAGGTGATGAAGCACCAGCACAGGTTGCCCAGAGAGGTTGTGGAGCCTCCTTCCCTGGAGATATTCAGAAGTCATCTGGACACAGCCCTGAGGAATGTGCTCTAAGGGACCCTGCTTGAGCAAGGTGATTGAACCAGATGACTTCCAGTGGTCCCTGTCACCCTTACCCATCCTGTGATTCTGTGAAATCAAAAAAAAATTAGAATGTTGTTTCGGAAATACTCATGTGGAAAAGTGCAGCTTCAGCTTTGTTGAACACTGCACATATTTAAGTGGTCAAAGTATTCTTCAAAAGGAAGTTTTCTGAGCCAACAACAAGCTCTGCAAAGGAGACAAACATCCAGCTAGCCAGGAGCATTTGTATCCAGCCATTCCTCCTGATGCTGAGTCTCAGAAATCCCTCTCACCAGTGTGACAGCATAGCACTAGCTCTGTGCACCTGGGAAAGATTTTGCTCGAAGTCCTGCTCACAGGGAAGTGCTTTTCTCCTGCAAATTTTGAATTGCCAAAGTATTTGAAGAACTAAAATGTTCCCTTAATACCAAATCAAAATCAAACAAGTTGATGCTTTTCTTTTCTAATACCAAAAGTGAAGTTCAGGGTGCTTCAGGGCTCTATGCTTACACACATTATTACAGTGTATTCCCTTCAGCCTCATTGTTGGTTTGAATTATTCATGAAAATATACCTTCTACATCTGCAGATGTGGAAGATGATACATTTTCAAATGAAAGGTCTACTTTGTTATGCAATAACACAGTTTGTGGCTGAGAGAATGAATAACCAGTCAGGGTGTGGGTTGGCACAGGTGACAGAATCTGTTCCAGGGTCTGCAACTGTCCCAGTAGAGAGATTTTGCATATCAGGACAAAAGACCAGGGAAGAGCCATAAAGACCAGGAGATTTAGTACAGCTGGTTTAAACTGTCTGGCTTAGCACTCAGGATAAGTCATGTCATTATTATACACAAGCAGTAAAGTATGAAGCTGCAGTGTAGGTATTGATCTGTGCTTGTAGAGTTTTTGTGTAGCTTCTTAATCAGGCTGTATTTGAGATCAAGAATATGCTATAAAGCAAGTTGTAAACAGAGATCACTACAGTCTTTACCCTGTGCTCTCCTTCCTACTCCCATTGTCCAGCTCCTAACATCTCACCCAGTGACGCTGCAGCTGTCCAGATGCTGAGCTGTGGGAATCCTCACTCCAGGTGCCCGCTGAAGGGCCACTTAGACACCAGGTCTCTGCCCTTGGAGGTGTTTGGCCACCAGCCTGCTTTGCAATGCATCAGCACTCCTGCTGTGCCCGATTAAAGATACAGTTGGGTCAGACCTAACACTCTGCACTTTTCCAGGAACTCTGTGGACAGCAGGTAGGGACATCCCTCCCCACAAGTGTTTGGAGTACCAGTTCCATCCCCAGCTCCCTGCCATGCCCTGGTGTGCCTGACAGCTTGTAACAGGATCTAGGTGAAATATCCTAATTTGGGGAAGAGAACAAGAAGCAGGGGTTGGAGTCCTCTAGGGATGGGAAGGTTACTCACCTGCTGGAATTAGCCCCTGCAATTAGAAAGGAGCATTTAACCTCAGACATCGACTGTGAGGCATTCCAGGCTGATGTGAATTAATCTGAAAACTGTGATTTTTTTGTAATTCCATTTTACACGTGTATACAAGTCCATACAAGACATAATTAAAAGCTCTGCCAAGAGTAAGTTTATGAATAAGGTTGTACAAGGGGAAATGTAGCCTGGGGCTATGTTTAAAGGTCTGAGCCCTTCAGGTAGCTCCCCAGATGACATTCAACATGCAAAGCAATAGAAAACCAAGTGCTGTGCATGTAGAAGTGAGCATATGAAGGCTGAAGAAGACACAAAGCCACACTGAAGGTACAGTAGTTGTAATCACAGGAGACTGATGGGATGCTCCAGGCATTGTTCAGCTCTGTTATAGCTGAACATCAGCCTGAGGACATTAATTTGGCATGAAGGTCCTGGCAGAGAGAGGGGCATCATACAAGGCCACGGACACAGCACTTCACCTCCCTTAATCACATTCTCTCCACACTTTGGCCTCCTGCTCTGCCTTTCCTTTACTGTGTGCTAAGCAATTTGAGGCAGGAGATGCATAAATTACCATCAGCTGGACACATCTGTCAGATGATATCTGTTTGAAAATATTCTTTATTCACTCTCTAATGCCTCCTATACTGTATTAAACACAGTTAAGGGTGTTGCTCTCACCCACGAGCCTGCCAGTGTAAGGATAGCAAACAGTACCTAACATGTTATGAAATCCATAGCTTGGAGTAAAAGGACCACTGCCTTCATAAAATATTCATTTACCTGGCTCAGAAATCATGCTTTCCCCTGGCTTTCCAAGATCTGCCCTGCAGACTCCCTTTTTGCTTGATCTATCCTTTGTCCGAGCATTCCCTGCTCTTCCTGAAATCTTCAGTCTCTCTGTCTCTCCTCCTCCCTCACACATCTCCACACGGAAAAAAAATAAGTGGAAAGAAGCAGTGTGAAGGCCCTACAGATGATTTATGTCAGGCTGAGTGCATCAGAAGAATTCACTGGAGCAAAAAGGCTCTGGATCAGGAAGAGGTCAACCCACTATTTCAAGTGTTGCCACTGATCTGGGGCCATGTTATGGCTGGTGACAGCAGTGAAGCGCATTCATGCATGTACCATTTTATGCAGCAGAACCTAGGGCAGCAAGGCCCCCAGTTCCACCTAAGCTACTGTGGATTTGGGCACCTAACCCTCTTAAATCCTTTTGTAAACCCCAGTGTAAATATCTTTGCTGCAAAATATGAAAAATCTCTCCAGCCAGTAGAGCACACCTGTGCTGGTTCTTAGACTGTGCCAATACCGTGCAACATAACACCTCTAATTAACAGCAAACACTCCTCAGCACCTGGCTGGGCCTGTCTCTGTCTATGTGACAAAAAGGAAGGCTCAGTGAAAGCATATCTTGAATTTTGCCCTGTAACTGCAAAAAAAGTGAAGAGAGAATTTTTTTCATCAATAACATTCAGAAACCCACTAAAATTAATAATGCAGAACTGAGGGTGTACTGAGTCAAAGACAGTAAGGCATTTGTGCTGCTGAATGCTTCATCCGTGTGCTTCTTTCATTAATATGACACAGAAGCAATATTACCTTATACTTCTGGAATAAGTTTTAGGACCCAAAGCAATTTTATAAGAATTACTCTCATAGCAGCTCTGGATATAGGGCAATAATCAAGCAGGGAACTAGTGACAGGACGGAGTAAAAACTCCTTTTTCCCCTGGAAGTAGGACTGCCCTGGAACACCACCATCAGCATTTCCCTGTGCCTCAGGAATGTGGGGTTTGCATGTCATTTTTAGCTCCTACCCCTTATCAAATCACCCTTGAAAAATACAGATGGCTCCATGGTTGCTTGAAGTCACAGGTTTATTTTGTTCTCTCCACCATAAAACACGATGATCATTTGGAAGAGCCAGAAGATAATCTTGATAGAACAAAGAAAGAAAAGCAAATATTTCTCTCAATGACCTCAAAACCAGTATTTGGTGAACTGTGAGTCCTGAAGCAGATGAGCAAGTGCAGCAGTGAAAGAGCCCTCCGAGGTGCCCTGATGCTCCTGAGCTACAGCAGTCACCAATAGCAACCACTGCAGGGTAGGCTGCATGTCACCAGCAGCAGGGGCAAGCAGGGGGGTACCTGCTGGTTTAATACAGCTACAGACAGTGGAATAAATGGATCAGAGCATGCTGCCTTTCAGCTTCTTTTAATATAGGTACTGTGATTCATACTTTATAACTTTTAGGAAATAGGAGCTAAGGCTTTGCACAGGCTGAAAAAGAGGATTTCCTATCCCTCATGGCTTGAAGCACAGCTGACCTCTGACCCACCTCCCTGGAACCATCCTGTCCATCTGGGAACAAATCCTGCATTTTGCACAGCCTACGTGGCAAGGGGCTTGACACAACCAGCAGAAGCTTCCAGTCACTAACATAAATCAGACTCCAGGAGAAGGGCTGCTGGTTTAGCTCAACCTCTCATCTCTGGCTTTATCTTCTTTAATAAATTCACATCTCTGACAGCAAGCCTTGGTATCAGTGAAGCGATGAGCTTCTTTATATACAGCAGCAAGTAATAGCCACAGCTAGTGTCAAAGAGGGTGATTTAATTACAGAGTCTGGAAAATATTTCTTCTAGAGATTCTTGTCCCTCTTCCCAGTTTCAGGAGAGTCTGGTAAATATTCAGATTTCTGGATGCTTAAATTAACTAACAAAAGCTGTTAGCTTGTACATATACCCATTTTAAATTTTTCTTTTATACTAAGAAATATAATAAGGATGCTAGAGGAGATTATTCCCCTAAAAGGAATATTCCTCTAAAAGAATAAACTATATTAACATTTCATTTAAAGCTATTCCTCCTTAATGACTCTAGCATAGACAATTTTACATTTTGCCCAACCTCAGATAGACCAGATATATCTCATGTATATACTTATTTTTCTTTATCAGTAGAGAACACTGTTTAACTTTGAGAAGAAACTGAAATATTGATTGTTTTTTAATACAAAGGCTTTACTAAATGTATAAGCTGATCAATTTGGCACATTTGGAAATAAATCATGGGCCAAATGCAGTAGTAACCCTAGACTATCTTTTCTAGTTACAATTTTTTCATCATAGTTCAAGATTAATTTTGACTGCCAATCTGCCTTAGCTTATTCTACTACTTATTTAAGACTTTTTCTACTTTTCTATTCTTCTGTGGTTCAAGGCATTATCTTTTTAATTTATCCTTGCTTTCAGTTTATAGGAATATGAGCAGAACGGGTGGTGGCAGCAGATTTTGTGCTCTGCCCCATCACCTGGAGGAGATGTTCAGCACTGTGAATGTTGTTAACGTGCCACTTGAATATCACTACTGCACTGTTACCACATCTTCAAAATCGCATTCTGTGTAGTGGAAATTGCCTGCATAAAATGGATTCTTAGGTTAGTGCTAAAGCCCTTATTTTGCTGCTTTAAAAAATATCCAACTGCTACTCCACTCCTCTCTCCTTTCTCTTTTCCTCCCCTCTGCCCTTTCCTTCCTATCTGTTCCTCTTCCATCTCCTCCCGCTTTTCTTTCTAAAACTGAGCTGCACCTGCTGTCAAAACTTTTGTTTTCACATTTACTTGAGGGCTATTTCTTCTGCAAATCAAGTAACCAAGTTGTGTAGAGGATGGAAGGAACCCCAGCACACACAATTGCAGTTGCTTCTGCTGCTTGCTGTGTTTCAGCTGGGTAAGGAGAAATGACATTTTCAGTGTAGATTTACTGTACATTCTCTAAGCAGAGCAAACATCAGTGCTTATGTTCTTCCAGGCTGAAAAAAAATTTAAAGCCCCTGAAAAAAGTTTGGGTTTTTTTTTTCCCAAACCATTGAAGTCAGTGGGATTTTATTGCATGAAAATCACTTATTTGCTCCAAAATATCTAGTGCCATGGCAGCCTAGATTACCCTGAAGACGTTTTAATGTCTGACCATGCTGAAAAATAACTGCAGGGACCTATCCCTTTTTCTGGCAAAGTGCTGTTGATTTGGACATGGTCCTTGCCTGGATAAGCTCTGCAGAGTGGTGTTCTAGCTGAAGGGCAGGTATATCCCATCTGTGCAACTTTTGCAATAATGTTTTCTGGCCTCACATTTTCCAAGCATGCCCTCAGAGCCTGGCATTTTGGTTACCTCATCAGAGAAACAAGGCGTGTACTTTTTTGCCTTTATCAGTGGAGACCTTTTTAAGCACCTTGCTGCCAGCAAAGCTGATGGCAAAATTAGAAAAAGCATAAATTGAGTGATTACAAGAACATAAGGAAAGAAATAATTCATCTAAAATAATGAAAGCTCCTTGCTGCCAGCGAAAATGATGTCAAAATTAGAAAAATCAAAAATGAAGGGACTGATTACAAGAACATAAGGAAAGAAATAATTCATCTAAAATAATGAAACCTCCTTCTACAGCCTGTGCCTAAAGCCCCTTCTGGCAAGTTGGTAGAAGCCTGGCATCAGAGAATGCTTGAGGTTGGAAGGGCGTCTGGAAGTCATCTGGGTCTAAGCCCCCCGACCATGCAGAAACAGCTAGATCAGCCTGCTCCAGGAAATGTCCAGTTGGGTTTTGAATTTTTGCAAGGATGAGGACTCCACAACCCGCACAGACAAACTGTGTCAGTGTTTGACCACCCTCAGTGCAAAAAAAAAAACTATTTTCTTGTGTTCAAATAACATTGTATGTATCATTTGTGCCCATTGCCTCTTTGGGCACTACTAACAATCTGTCTGTATCCCTGATCTTCATTGTGTCCCATCAGATGCACATTGATGAGATCTCCTTTCCTGAGCTTTCTCTTCTCCCAGCTGAACAGTTCCAGCTCTCCCAGCCTCTCCTCATGGGAGAGGCGTTCCAGTCATCTTAGTGGCCCTCCACTGGACTCTGCTATGACCATGCCTCTCTTGTACTGGGGAGCCCTGAACTGGACAAAGGCTTCACCACTACTCAGCAAAGAGGAAGGATCACCTCTCTCCTAATGCAGCCGAGAGTAAGACTGGCTTTTTTGCTGCGAGGGCATGCTGAATGTTCATGCCATTCACCAGGACCCTGAGGTTCTTCTTAGAAAAGCAGCTTTCCAGCTGATCCACCCTCAGCACATACTGGTGTGTGGGGATGTTATTTCTCCTGCTGGACTTGGAATTTTCCTTATTCAAGAAGTGACTTGCTTACAGTCCCCCAGATTTTTACCAGTACACACAAGGGAATACTTTAGTTGCATGTGTAGAGTTCTGCTCATGTGCTGTTGCCATCAGCAAAGTGCTGCTTTCCCTCACAATAACCTGACTCACATGCTGGGCTGGAATAATTTTTGCCTCTCCCAAGCCTGTATTTGGCTCTGTGTGGCTCCTCCTCATGATGAATGCAAGTAACACATACCCCTGCACTGGCAATAGCTCCCTTGTTGAGAGGGTGCTAAATAGTATCACTCTACCCCCAAAAGGAGATTAAAAACAAAACAAGGAGATTAGAAACAGCTGTTGGGGGAGTGGTGATGATGGGGTGGAAAGAGGACACTCCCAAGGCAAATATGACTTCTGCATCATGGTTCAAACCAAAATAAACCAAACTAATAATAGAGGGAACTAAAGGGATAGTCACTGGATATAAAATGTGACTCAGACCATACTGAGGGACAGGACAGGTGGTGCAGGATATTGGACAAAAGGCTGTTTATCCTGTGTGGAGAGGTGCTGTGAGGGCTCTGATGGCCCCACAAGAGCTTCCTCCCTGCATTCCTGGACAGCACTTCCACAACCTCGGAATGAGGAGCAGGCTAGGAGGGACTGTCCACAGCTCCACTCACATTTCTCTGCCTCCTGGGAGCTTCTCACTCCAGATCACAACATAGCCGCTGAAACATGGGCAGTATGAACCTCCTCCTGACTCTGCTTTTGGTCTGCTACCCTGCCATGCCAACACAACCCCTCACTCCTCCCCACCTCCCCATGGGGCCTCAGCCCCACAGCTGCCTGCTGCTGGCTCTTCTGTTTTCATGGAGCTGCTTCTGTGCCACTGCTCCCAGCCGTGGGGCAGAGGCAGAGCCAGCTTCGATGGAGAGGCCACACAAACCCTGGGGACTTACACTCAGCCTTGGCTCCGTCAGCCAAGAGATCTCTGCTTTTGACTTCAGGTGAAATGAGAGGACTACTGGGATGAGTGACATCTGGGAAGAACCTGTAACCAGGCATGACTTGCACAAAGGGCAGAGCACTGAAAATTGGTAACATCTCTCAAAATGGGCTTAATGTAACAAGAATCTATCCCTATAAAAACAAAAGTGGAGCAGAAGAGACACAGTTATCAATGTGTCCTCTGGCGTAGCCAGTTTGTTGTGGAATTAAATTCAGCAGAGCCTCTGCCTCCCAATTCCAGACAGCAATCAGTGACTGCCATGGGAGAGCTCACAGCCCAGGCGTCTCTGAGCAGAAGGAATCGAGACTCATCCCTTTGCCTTTGTTTAATGAAGAGACATCCTCATTAGGTGTGCATGTGGGTGTGCATTACAAGAGGATTTGTTCCCAGAAATAAACACCGAGGTGTCATCATGCTAGTCATTTGTTTCTGAATTAAAAACAACATTATACAAAAGCTACTACAAGCATTGATTGATTCATTGCTGGGGAAAACAGGTATTGTTCTATGGGAAGGGAGAAACTGGAGCAAAAATACCTTAACAGAGACTGTTGAAGTGGAGTTGTTGACTGTGCAAAGCCATGAGTGATTTGCACCAACCAGGCACCATCCCTTCACCAGGCTCTAAGAAAATGGGTGCAAATTGGATTGAAACCGGTGCTGTGCTGCTTTGGGGTTTTCATGTCAATGGTTCTTCTCTGTCAGTAGGCTCAGGGCACCATCTGAGCCATCACTGCTGGTGGGCTGATGCTGGAAGGAAGCTGGCCCCACCATAAACCCTCTGAAGAGAAACTAGCACAGCCCCATTGCTTCTAGTGTTAACTTCACTGTATCATTTCATTACATGCATGATGAATTTACTGGCTGGATAATTTGAACCCATTGATTTATAGATTCTGGCTTAATTATAACCTTAACGTTATCATTCCATTGCTTCATTTTCAATTAGTCCAGCAAGACTTCAGTAAGTGAGCCCAACAGTCAGGTCTCTGTGTTTGTCTGTTTGTATTTAGTTTAAAAAAAAAAAGGCAGAAAAAAATATATGCTAATAGCTATTTATAATCCCAAACACTGGGAAGGAAAACATAACAGATGCGAGATGTGTTTGGCTTTTTTCCTACAAGAAATTCACACAAGGTAGAAGACACCACCTCTCCCACACAGATAATGAGCCACACTGACCGAAGTATCAAATGATGAATTATTGACAGCCCACCACAACTTCACACTTTATCAAAGTGGCACTGATTTCCCCAGCACAAGAGATAAAATAAAAATGAAGGAAAATGAAGAAGAATCATCAGGAGAAAATATTCTCAGGCAAAAAGTGGACAAATCAGTGCACTTTCAGAGAAGTACTACTAAAAAAAAGGACAATAGTTTTTGAGACTTTTCAGGGATTTTCTTTGCTTCAGGTTTTGACAAAGGAGGAGAGGATCTGGACACAGGAAGGGAGAAGGACACAAAGTAATTAAATGAAGCAAAATGATTTTAGATGTGCAGCTGTGTTGTAAGAAGGCCCCTGCACAGTACTCCGTTCTCCCACATCAGGGAGAGTGTTCCCATTTCCCAGGAGAGTGTTCCCAATGCACAGAAGTCCATATCCTCCAAACTTGTGTCTCTGTGCCACTTATTGCTGGCTGCTTTTGTTTGCCACGGTGCTAGGGACAACAATTTAAGGTTACTCTGCTGCTCTTTGTGCAGGTCTCTATGCAGAGGGGCAGCTGGTGCCCTCCTCCAGATGTTGTCCCAGAAATGAAATATTGCAAAGGGATTGCCTTGTATGCTGCACAAACTGGGGAAGTTCATGACACTGCTTTAATCTTTTCATTATTCCGCAGAGTTGCTGCCTGACTATTGAACCCCTGCTTGACAGTTTGGATTATTAGAAGGAGAGGCATTAATGCATTTAATGTATATACACGATCAAAACAATGGCTGTTGACAAGGTCAGAGAAAAATAATTAAATGCCATAATTAACACAATATATTGGCCATTAAAATATGATGCCTCATTCTCTTGACAGAGACACTAACAAGAAAAAATGACCTTATTAAAAGTCTTCATGTCCCTCTAAATCAAAGGCACAGTTTTTACAGTGCCGCTGGCCACAGGTTCTAACCAGCAACACCTCTGGGAGATGTGATGCTGTGAAGCACTGGGAGGGGGTGTCACACTGAATTAGAGATGGGGAACATTGCTGAGAGGTCTGTACCAGCACCTTTCTTTGCTTTAAACCCACTCCAACCCACAGCCCTCTGAACTGAAGTAGCACAGCAAGGCTAAAATGAGCCCAGCAGCATGTGTGCTGCAGCACAAACGATGGTAGAGACTCAGCGGAGCTGAAGCAAAACATACATCAGCTAAAAGTAGCTGATACTAAGCAGCATTGTCTGCTAGATCCCAGGGCAAAAGTTTTGGGTTTCTCCATATTAATTTACAGCAGGCTGTTTCCAGTCTTAATCCTTTCCACTATTCATTCTTCCTAACTGCAGAAGAGGGAATTCACTACCCATTTATAGCACTCTGAATTCTGGAGAAGGGTGATGCCACGCAATCTGTTACTCTTATTGACAGTTGGGGCTTCTGGTATTTTGGCCTAAAATGTGAAAGCCCATTACAGGGTGTATCAACATCACAGCTACAAATAAATCTTTTAGGTCTGAAAAATATTTCTCCTCTGGCAGCAAAAAAACAAGCTGCTGTAACATTAGGAGGAGGTTGAACTAATTGGAAGTGCTTAATGCATGCTCAGCAACAGCTGGAATAACAGAAAGCTGTGCCTGACTGGGAACAGCAGATGTTATAAATTTCATCTGGTCAGATCCAATGGCTGATAGGGAGGTCCTGCTCCACATCTGTGAAATATTCACCAGATTCCACATACAAACCTTCTGAAGCAGGCGTTACCATGGTCTTTAGAAATAGAGGAGCACTTTTGCTCCAGAAATGTTGACAAAGGAATGTGTAGCTCTCCGGCAGCCTTCAGAGTAGGATGAAAAAATAGTAATTGTGTAGAAAAACTTTATAAATGCCAATGGTGAGCACCAGCTTAATTTTAAAAAGTGATATGTGTTCCAACATCTCCATATGCAATTTTACAGACAGAGATTAGACAATATTAAAATTAAAAACAAGTATGGGATTTTTATTACAGTAATTATGCCACTGCAGTTTCTGACATGGATGACATTAATTGCACTCTGTAAAAATGTCTTCTGTATCTTATGTGTTCATAAAAGAAAAAGCTAGGTGGGCATAAACCCACTGATGTTATCAAAGCCACAAAGATGACAAGAACAGGATTCAAAGAGCACTTGCATTTCAGTTAGGGGGGTTACAGGTATCTGAGTATAACAGCAGCCTGCAAAATCCTCCCAATGAGCTCTCTGCCTAAGACACCAGGAGTGTTTCTGGCTTTCCTCCCAGCAAGCTATGGGCAGAATGACCCATGGTCAAGTTCTGTTCAGCATCCTGCTGGTGAGGGGATTTGGACAGGGAATGGGAAGCCAAATTTCAGATTCTCTTGTGAGCACTGATATGCAACTCAAGGCTGTGTGCTTGTCCCCTTCAAACTCCATGAGCACTGGGCTGCTGAACAGAAGGAATGACAGACTGACAGGAATGAGCCTGAAGGTGGAAGGAGAAGAAGGGGACCCTTGTCCCTGAGTCTACATGCTGCAGAGGGGAATGGGGATGCCTGGCTCTAAAGGCTTTTTACAGACCCCGTGTGCAGGAAGGAAAGCTTTGTTCTGTGTTTCTCTTCATGGAATGATTAAATTACCTTCCACACATTTTTATTGACTGTGACCAACCTTACCCATCTGCCATTCACGCACAACAGCTTGGGTGTAGTTTCTGACAGATGTCCCCATAATGTGATGTACTCCAGGCTTCCAAGATGGTTTAGTTGCTGCAGGAGAGGGAGGAGGTGAGCAAGGCACAGTCAGGAGTTGAGAGCTAACGTAAGCCAGGCCTCTGGTTGGTCTGTGAAAACAGGAACGCTGCTCTTCCATCATTCCCCAGTTTGTTGCCATCCTGTTAATTCATTCATGTCCTCAGTTTACTTCTGTGAGGACCATTGACTTTGGTTTTAGATCCCGTGGCACAAGGCTGCATGTCAGTCTTGTGTTTTCTTCACGCAGGGGAACGGCAAGCAGAGCTTCTTTCAACTAGTATTATAATAAAAAAGTTTTTTAAAATTGTCAAGCCAGGCCATATGCTCCAATTTTATTGGATGAAAGACATGTAGAAGAAGCAAATGTCTCATTCACAAGCTGGTCAGAATCGGATCGGGATTTGAACAAGTACCTTTCATGTTTTCCAGGTATTCTTCTTCCATTCCCACTTTTCTGTTCCTGTTGGCTCCATGTGAGAAAGGAAACTTCACCTGCCAACAAGCACAAAATCAGTTTATTTCAGCAAGAAAGTCATCTTTATGCCAAGTTAAAGTGCCCAGTGAATTTCAGCTTCAGTCACTCCAGGCATTAAACTACTAGGAAGCAGCTTGTGAGCATTTCAGATAAGTTTTGTCTGTGTTCAGACAAGCTGGATTTGGTTCTGTCTACAGTCACATCCTGCTTTTATGGCTTCTAATGCCCCTTCCTTTGCTTTGGCTCTGTGACTGGCCCTCTGCCATTACTTCTTGGGTTTTCTGCCCCTTTTCTTCTTCACAATAGCAGCACACCTGGCATACGGGTGTCAAAAATCCCTTGGGCTTTCAGGAAGACAAAGAAAATCACTGGTGTTAACACTGAAAAAACCAAACCTAAACAAAACCTTTCACATGCATCTCATTATTTCTTTATATGTGTGTGAAGCCTTCAGAGGCTGGAGGATGCTCAAAGCCAGTGCTCTGCAGGCTCCATACCCATTTGTTACCCTAGCTGGCTTGGCTTTAATAGCCCTCTGTCCTTCTCTTTCCGGGCTGAAAAAAGACTGAAACACAACCAACCTTCTTAAATAAATATGCTGATACATAATACTGGTAAGCAAGTCTCATATGCATACTTTTATGCTTCTTGTTGACTTTTCTTGGTGTCGTTTTCCTTTTTTTCCCCCCCGTGGCCATTTAATCCAGCTTCTGCCTGATTATCAAGAGTAATTTTTTTACATTGTAAAAGATGTATTACTGCAATTACTTATGTTTCATCTATTTCTTATCCTGACTCTTCAATGCCTTTTTTTCTCCCCATCCCTGTCTCCACTGGGCCTGTCCAGTGGGCCTGTTTGCTCTCTTGCTTGTACTCTGCCTTTTAGCATGAACTCAATCCTTTTTACATCAAATGTTCAGTTCTCTGAAGTTAGACTGGTTTCCCATTACCTGGAAAAAGATAAAAAATACAAATTTTGCAGTTGGGCAACAAGAGAAAAAAGAGAAGAGAGAATGGGTTTGTGAGGTGCTTGACTGTCAAGTGCAGCTCTGCATAGCATCAGTCAAAATACCATGGCAAATAAGTAGAAGCACATGAGAGAATTGTCCACAGATACTGAAACAGCACATAGAGCCATCTACTCGCTAAAGAAACATACTGCATATCAGAAGTGGCTGGCATGCTTGCACCTGCTAAATATTTTTTGGCAATGGTACTGCCTGCCTGCCAGCTTGAGGTCAGTTTGACAAATGTATTTATGGAGCCACATCTCTGCCTCTGACTCTGTGAATAATTTCTCATGCCCACATTGTAATTACAGTGAAGCAGTGGAATTTGACAAGTTCATGGTTTGTTGATATAAAGTGAAAAGAGCAAAAAACCTTCTTTAGGAGAATGGAAACTGAGCAGTGATCCTCTGCACAGATTAAATGAGTTGAACTCCTCTGAAAGAGGTTGCTTTAATTGAAAATGTCTACAACATCAGGCTAAGGCATAGCAGAAAGCTTTGTCTGTGCCAGCCCACAAGAAATCATTCCAGATCAATCCAAAAGAAATGTTTTGTCTGTCTGAATCCAGGTCTTCTATGAACTAGGAAGGAGGTGACACCATCACCTAGGGCGGGAGAGATACAGGACCTTAAGGATATAGCAGGGATCAGAGCTGACATAGTCTGTAAGCTTCTTGGGTGGATTTGCCCCAGTTTCTGTACCACTTAGTCACAGCTGATGTCACCTGGAGTTCTGGGTGATAGACACCTCCTAAATTTGTCACTAGGTCCCAAACCAGCAAAGTCTGTGAAAATGCTAGCCTAATGGCAAATACAAGCAAGGATATAAAGGTGCAGCTAAGACAGTCAGGCATGAGAGACCTGTAGAAAAATCAAAATCAAACCACCCATTCCTGGCAAAATGAGAATCCAAAATAAAATCTAGCGTCTAGAAGCAGGATTCCTACATCAGCACAGGGTTGCACAGAACAAGCAGCATTTCTACATTGAGTGGCAGGTGGGTTGCCTGGAGGTTCCCAAGCAGGTACAGACGTACTGAGGAGGGAGGGAAGGAGCGAGTGAAGGCGGTTGGAGTCTCCCCTCCTCGCATTAGCATCACTGCTGCATCCTCACAGCCTCTCTCAGCTGCACGCAGTGGCTGTGGCCGTTCAATTACACAGCTCACCCTGCTTCTCCCTTCCCTCTTTCTCCCATCCACAGCTGGATCTGTCCCCTGTGAGGAGAATTCGATTCCTCCCATCTGATACGGATGTTTAATGTTGAAAAACAAAATTATTTTGTTAGGCGAATAAAACACAGACAGATTCACTGATAACCAAAATCTCCCTGTTGCTGTCAGTACACTTGAAAATGTCTGCACTGCAACGGGAAGATGCTCTTTATTTAGACTGAATCTGCAACCTAAAAGGAAACAGTAAGCTTTTCAAATTAGAGCTGGTCTTTAAAAGCTTCTCTTTGGTACTGTTAGAAAAAGACTTCTTCCATAAAAGGAAATTTCTAAATTAATTCTCCAGCTGGTAGTACTTCGCTGTCCTCATAAAGATGCTGCTTACACTGAGGAAAGAGAGATTTGAACAACCACTCCTCAGCCCCACCCCTAGAACTGCTTTTATTTTGCTTGAAGAGATGATGAAATGATTCTGGGGAACTTGAGCCCCAAGATGGAGAGGGTCTGCACTGCCTGCCAAGAGCTCTGCCAAAAAGTCTCAAAGGCCACCATTTGCACATGGACAGTATGAGCAGTGTCTGACCTCTCTAAGCTAAAATGCAGGCTTCAAGCTAGGCCAAATCCCTCTTTCTGGCAACTAGGGAAATGTGGGAGAGGAGGGGATAGAGATGTAAGTTCTGGCAAAGATTAGAGCAACCAGCAAGAAGAGTTACCATTGTTGAAAAAAATTGCTCTTTTCTGAAAATTATTCCAGGCACTTGGGCATGTGTGTTTCTTCACCATGAAGTGGGTGATATCAGAGATTCCTAGAATATAGGGTTGAAAAGACCCCATTATTAAGAATTGCCAGTGATTAAAGCTCCTTGGTGTCTTGAAGTACTCTGCAGCTCAAACATCTGTACTCTATTTCCTCCACTGTAATCTCATCTTCTTGCTCCTTGTTCACCTAAGGTAGAATATGGGTGGGGCAGGAAATCATCCACCACCATCTTTATGATGATCTTTTACATATTTGAAGACTTCAGCCTACATTTCCTTCAGATTCTCCTCATCTGGGCTGTGCAGTGCCTGTTCTTTTTAAATGGTTTATATTTTCTGGAGTATCTTTTTTACTTTCCTTTAGGTTCCTTCCACTCTTCAGGTGAAGTGAGTAGCTGTATTAGGTGGTTTGCATTAAAAAATTCCCATTTAAGTGTCCTCACCTAATGATTTGGTTTGGCTTTTTCTCATCAGTATGGCACTTCAGTTTCTGATACATAATCAACTCCCTCATGTTTTTCATCAGAATTGATTCCTACATGTTCATTCCCATACCTGCCACTGATTCTTCCTAGGCCTGTGTTCTCACTTAGCTCCACGCTGGCTGTTTAAAACTAGTGCTCTGATTTGTCATAATCCCTTGAAATCTCACTCATTTGGCCAGTCCCTTCCACAATCTCAGCCCCTGACTGAATAAAGATACAGTCCATTTGATCATCCCTAGGATGGATGGATGGAGGGACACTTGCCCAATCTCACACAATGTAGTCAATGTAGTCTTCAGTTAGACAGTAAACCATTGGTGACTACCATCTGACTTCACTTTTCTAAGGTATTCTGGTGCCCATCTTACCATGGATTCATCTTGAGTATTTCAGTGGCCTGTGATATAAGACTGTGTCAAAGCCTTACTGATGTGGTTAAAATTTTCTGATGTTGCTTTTGATGGAGAGGACAAAAAACGTTCTCTTGGAAGGATCTGAGCAGCCTGCAAAGGCTGCTAAAGGAACCCAGGTGCTAGCACAGCAAGAGTACATATTGCCCTTTGAGAGTGCTCCAATTAGAGCTCTTGGCCCTGCTGCAGTGAAAATGAGAACAAGGCTGAGACTCACCTCACTTGAATTTATCCACCTAAAAATTACACCATTTGACCTGGTCTGTGTGAGTCAAACAGGCTTTCCTCCAAACACTGATCTAAACTTAAGGTAAATCACCACCAAAAAGAGCTAATTTCTTGACTAGCCAAACTACGTAGCTCATATGAGATAATACCTTCCTCTGTGTGGTTTGGTTCCTTCTTCCTGCAGAATTTCATTAATATGAAGTATTAATGCTCTCACTGACCATCAGCTTGGAATTCTTTGTAAGAGATGGTTTTCCACCATGTGAGGTGGTTCTTGTCAGCTGAGGTCTTTGAATACCATTCTAAAATCAAGAATAAAGAAAAATTGTTGGGTTTTGTTCTCACCACTACACCACAGTGTCTGGAAATTTATTGTGTTTGAAGAGAATCAGGCCATTTCTCTTTGCTAGGTCCATCCCTCAAGGCCCAGACAAATGCCCAACAAAAGCTAGTTCAGACTGAAATTTCAAGGAATGGTTTGGACATCTGTTTCTATTTAATAGAAAGACTCTCTGTAATACACAGATAACTTCTTTGAAGTTCATTGATCAGGCCTATTTTAGGTCATAACCCAGCAGCCAGACTGACAGACACAAGGACAATTAGACCAAGGAAAAGAAACACCTTTGCTCAAGCAGGTGTCCTGAAGCATCCTCTTCTGCTTCTGCAGGAGCGTTTCATTCCTGATTTCAGGCTGTCCCACAAACAGCGGAAGATGAAGGAAAGACACAAAAATCGTTCCTGAAAGTTTCATCAGAAGGAGATGGCAGGGATGTGAATCAGCTCCCACGCAGCTGCAGTTTACAGTAAAGCTGCACAGCATGACCTGGGTCGATGGCACTTCCCACAACACACTGCACTGAGGGCTCTGCTGCTCTAGGAGCTGACTCATGAGCCTTCCTGTCACCCTGCTTCAAGGACATGCCTCTCTGAAAGAAAACAGGGCAAGCAGCTATGGGATCACTCCTAACCTGCTGCCGTGGTGCGTCAACTTGCCCTCCCCAAACACTTCCACACCAGCAGGTTGATTCTGCACTTTTGCCAGGGACAGGGCATTCTGTTCCCTCCAGGAATCACCTAACCACAGTGCAGGAGGCCTCTCCCAGAGTCCCATAGCAAGCCTTGGTGTGCATTTCTGGTGGGAGGGCTGGAGGGACCAGAATGGCACTGGCCTTGACAAGGAGGCTGAGGTTGGCCATTCTGTGGCCCTGGTGTGAAGCTGCCTGGACTCTGGCCCGAATTAGAGAAAATTCTCCAGGAGTTTCTATAAACACGCTCACACTGCCCAGCAGGTGCAGGCATGCAGGACAAATGCCCATGTTCAAGGTTTTACTCTTTATTAAACAGGTGATATGTGCCTGTCCTGGGTCACTGCTGCAGAGCCTACTCTTGCCAAATCCCCGGGCAGTGGTATGCCATGAGTGGAAAAGCACAGTAGAGCATTCCATTTTAGAAAGCATCATGCTCAACCTCACTAGCTACAAACTCTTTATATAAATTGCCATAAAGGCATCCCAGTGCCTGTAGTCCTCTTTTCTGTTCTCTATCCATTTTCTTATTTGCTGCTGCAGTTGCTTTCACCTGGGGGGTAGGGAAGTCTGGAAAGATCATCCTGAGCTACTGAGCTCAGCCTGCCCTAGTCACTGTTCAAAAGGTCCACAACACACAAACGGGTTCAAAAACACATGGCAGTGCAAAAAATGAGCTCAAAGGCCCAAACTGGCCCGGATTTGCCAGAAAGAGCAGGGGTGAGTAACACTCCAGCTCCTGTGAGACTCATCCAACCGTCTCTTCCTGTACTGCCAGCTGAAAGAGGAGCATAACCAAAAACTATTCAGGAAACTAGTGCCTTTAATGGCAGTCACTCGTTATCTGAGCTCTGCAGCACACCACTGCTACAGGCAGTGGGATGAGTGCCCAGCTATTTGCCACTTGCCAGTCTCAGACCTTTTATGTGAAAAACTGTTTGCACCAAGCCAGTGATACTAAGCCTTCCTCATACTGGGATGATGGAGCAGGGGGGGAAAGGGAGGAAAGGTTAGCAAAGGTTTACTGAGTTATCCTAGCCCAGGTTGTGGAAAAAGGCTGCCCTGAATCCAAGAAGAGTCTAGGGTGAGAAAGGCAATTCTCATTTTAACCAAATTACATTTGGATCCTTATCTGGTCCTTTCTTCCTTTTTTTCCCCCTTCTTTTTAGTTTTCTTCTCTTTCTTCTTCTTCTTTTTCTCCCTTTCTTTTATTTCCCTACTTTTGTTTTTCTTCCTTTTTTTCTTATTTCTTTTTTCTTCTCTTTTTCTTTTTCTTTTTCTTTGTCTTTTTCTTTTTCTTTTTCTTTGTCTTTTTCTTTTTCTTTTTCTTTGTCTTTTTCTTTTTCTTTTTCTTTGTCTTTTTCTTTTTCTTTTTCTTTGTCTTTTTCTTTTTCTTTTTCTTTTCTTTAATGCCTCTAATCCACTAGGAATTTATATGTGATTAGTACAGGCATTATTATTATGCAGAATAATAGATTTTTCGCAGAGTGCCAGCAGGATTTGGTTGTGATGAAGATCACATCTCTTCCAATGTCTAAGACAGGGATTTGGGTGCAAGTCTGCAGAACAGCAGAGGGTCATTTCTAGCTCTCTTGCTTCTCAGTTAGGATTGTATTATTAAGAGCAATTACATGTATTAAGGCGTGGAAGAAAGGGATGCTGTAAGCTCCAGAATAGCTTTACAGGACTTCCATGCATGGGGAGCTAATGTTTGCCATATCCAGCTCAACCAGCACTTAGCACAGGTCCAGTTACAGACCTCCTACATTATCATCTTACATTTGTAGCCTCTTGTGACATGAAATAATGAAGGAAAATCAGTCAAAAACTGAATAGTTACCATGCCCTTTGCATAAAACCGAGTGGGAAAATGTAAATCTATTCTCTCACATAGTATAACTTAGCTGGGATTACAAAGAAATGAAAAGCCATGTATCCAGTGTCTAGAGCAAGCCTTTTCAGGAGAGCACCATTCATTAGCAATCCTTCCCCACACACAAACTGCTCTTCTCCCTTACATGCTTTCTGTCTTCTGACACCTGTTAGTTTCAAGGTTAGGATAATGGAGTGCACATCCCCAAGGAACCAACAAAATGAGTACACAGTATTTTACTTTCCAGAAAGAATGAGCTCAGCTCAGGCAGATTGTTTACACAGACAGACCTCCCAAAACACTCGTAGTCTGCATTAGGTTTACTCCTAGTCTGCAGGTTTATCTGATCATACAAGTGATTTCATCTCACTGCAATACAGCAGCTTAACAGAACACATCTTTTGCAGATCCCTTCTGAAAGTGTGCTTGGTGCTCCATGAGTAACACTGGTAATGATGTGGGTGATGGTCAGCAGGGCAGGCATTTGCATTCTGCCCCAGTTTTAAGGAACAGAGGCCTATTTTCAAGATGAGTCAACTCATTTTATGCCAAGAACAGTTGGCAGCAGTGCTTACTAAAGCATGTATGTTGCCACATTGTGTTCAGTCATTTTAGTTTTGCAATCATAGAGCCAAACAACAGGATGTGAGTTAATGCACCTTTGATTAAAGCTTGGGCTTGTTTTAGCTATTAATGAGCATCAAAGCTTATTGGCTACTGAAGAATGTCGTGACCTTGGAAGAAAGTTCATATTATTTTAGGAAAAAAGATTCCAGCAGCTTTCAGTCCTTCTATTAAACTTCTAGAGAATTCAGTAGTGATGTTGTGGCTAAAGGCATCAGGGTATAATTAGTAGCCTGTTACACATCCCTGATACAGCTTTCCACTTGCATTATAACTGAACACAGATGAAGAATCTAAGCTAAGGACAATAATAAAACAGTATAGGTTTATTATGACAGCATAAAACCATAACAGGATCTGGTGCCCTTCATCTCTGAGGGTCTCTATGTAGCTCGGGCCCTGAATTGCCTCCTCACTGAAGCTGGGAAATTTGCTGTAATAAGCAGCAAAGGAGGGATCAGGAGCTAAAATATTTTCATAATGAAGTTGCTAATAGAGAAAATGTAACTGTTAAGAATTATGGTCTACATGGTTTGCAATATCTCTTTTACAAAGATTTTTTTTTTAAAGGAAAAAGTAAATGAGCGATAGCACAAGGAAAAGATCATTTATCCAGTTGCTTAAGCTTCTTCCCAGACTTCTGGACCTGAACACTACTGGAGGCAGAATGAGGCTAGAGGGACCCTTGGTAAATACCATGTCCTTGCTGATAAACCACAGTGCTGATCAGAATAGTGGGACTGTATTGACTGTGGAAAGCATTTCTCTGAATAGCAGCAGGGCTTTTCTGGGAAGGCACAGCACTATTGCACACATAGACATAAACCTGTGCTTTTCTAGCCAGGAGTCTGTACACCTTATAGTCTGCAAACCTAGGTTGAACCTTGTATAAAAATCACTGGAACCGAGATTGATTAGCTTCAGCAGAAGAAAACTTCACTTCTGTAAAGGAGCTGCAGACAATGTTTTACACAGTCTGTATTGCTTTCATTTAATGAGCTAAATAAAAGTTTTCATGGTTCTGACCTTGCCTTGCTTTTATGACTCTCGGAGAAACAGTTTTGTTTCCTTATCTCAAAATGGCTTGAGTCATAGTCTTAGCCTTGCCTTGACACCATTTGCATCTGTGAGCTTGCCTAAGTATAGGCAGAGCAATAAGAAGTTTGTGATTCAGCTTTGGCCATTCCCTGCTAGAAGCTGGATGCCCAAGGCTGTACTTAACAGTAACAGGGAAGGAGAGAGGCTTCTAGTAGTTCTTTGATTTTTGAGGAGGTTGGATTTCTTTTTTCTTTTTTTTGGTTTTGTTTTGGTTCTGTTTATATTTCTTTCTCCTGCATTCTCCCTTGAACAGGACTGCCGGGAAATGTGATAATGAAGCGCCATTTTGCCATTTAGTCAGCCAAAGAGGAATGAAAGAATTGTGTCTTGCACAGGTGCTTTTTACTCCAGGGGAATTCAAACACTGTCTCTGCAGCAGTCCAAGTTAATTCCAACCTGACAGCAATAGGTGAAATAT
>NW_005054310.1:3502253-3508705 GCF_000277835.1 Geospiza fortis | reverse complement strand
CCTGTGTGAGTTACATTTCATTGATAATGAAATCAGCCTCCCGCATTTCCTCTGAGAATGAAGTAGCAATAAGCAGAAGCAGTCCCTCTCCTACTCCAAATTCACTGAAATTATGCAAAGAACTCATCACTTTGAAATGTGAAAGAAACTTCATGTCCTTCTCAGCAGGACAAACTCAATTAGACAGAAAAAATGGAACAGCTGCTTTTTCAAAGGGACAGATGACCTTATGGTGTAATTTTCACACTCGGTCAATCAAAGCTTGTGGTGTGATTCATTGACCATGAGAATGAAACTAGACAAGAGACATAGTTAAAAGGTCATTCTCTTCTATGGATATAAGAAGCTCAAGTAAAATATTAAAGAGCACATGGCCCTCTTTCAAGAGATGTTGGCAGTGCCTCCACCTGCAGTCAAACAAAAGAAGAGAAGAATGCAAACACTGCAATGATGCCCAAGAACCATGTACAGACTTTCAAGTTTTACCCATGCCCCTATGGTCAGTGGTGCAGATTTCCTAACCCTAAGCTTTTCTAGGGAGATTGGACCTGGCCAATGAAGCCAATGGGAATTTGTGTGTTGGTTACAATGGGCAGGCCTGTTGTGAAGGAGAATGGAAAACAGCTGAAAAGGGATGACAGCTACAGCTTATGGAAGCAGGTGTTGGGATTTAGCTTCAACTGTTACCATTTGCCTCATTTAAACCAATACTTCCAGCCCCAGGAACCTATAAATAAAATAAGGGAATGAAAGCCCCCATGGATAAATGTACAAATATAAGCCAGAAAGCTTTTTCAGTATATAATGGTGCCTCTTGCTGCTTTGCTGCAGGCAGCATGGCTGGCATGGGTAAGACCAGAACAGCCTTTTCCCCTGCAGCTTTGGGCCCAGGAAGGGGATTTCATCTCTCCTGAGCAGAAAGCACAAGGAGGCAGTGGTTTTGGGGACCATACATCCAAAGGACAAGGTGACCCCACTCATACCTTCTCACAATGTGGTGATGAACAGACCACTGTTGAGAAGGGGAAAGTCCTTAAAAACTGTGCTGGGGAGAGAGATTGCTAAGACAGTGATTTGAAAAGCAGAAGGAGATGTCCACTACACACTGAGAGCACCCGTGGCCTGGAGCTGAGAGACTACAGGGAGGGCTGGAGGAACATTTCACACAGGAGCATGAGGCATCACTGCCACCAGTGACCCTTTTGTGGGAGGAGTGCTGTGCTGTACCCTGGCAGCGTGGCATTAGCACACAGTTAGGTGCTGGCCACATTTTTGGTTATCTAATCAATGATGAAAAGCTGGCTGCCCTCTGCAACGCTGAGTAAACAGGTGGCTAACCCTGAGCAGAGCTGCTCAGTTCTTGTATTCACCTACAGGAAACACAGGGGCCAAGAGATCCTAATCCTTGGCTGCATTGTTGTCTCTTGTTTGCTTCTTTCTCCAGCCCGTGTTGGGTCACTGCTCTCAATGGGCTGTTGAGAAACCTCCCTCCACACCTTCCATCCTGTGCCCTATGAGTCCCTTTCATAACTTCCAGCCAGGCATCCAGAACACCTCTCATATTAACAAATCATCTGCTGGGCTGCAGAGAAGTTTAGACTGGAACCTTTTCTTTGTACAAAACCCATGAGTTTGGGTACACAAATACACTTAATGATTTTATCAAATTCTACTGGTTTAAAACTAATAACACCTGTCCCTCTAAATAGCCCTCAGCTTCTTTCATTTTCACATTTTTTTCAGAAAAAAAGTTCATTTCTGTAATAAAATGACATTTCATTAGCAAGCGTATAGTTAAAAATACAAAAATGATAGCTCAACCCCCAAATTTACTGCAGTTCTTTTCCAGCTTTTTGGAACTGTTTCCCAGCTGTACTGGTTATCTGTGCAGCTCTTCCTTCCCTTGCCCTAAGCAGCCTCTGGAAGTCCAGCATACAACATCTCTAACCAGGAAAGCAGACTGACTGCTCCTCCACAGTACTCCTGTATTACCTTCATTTGATTCATCTGGATTTACCCTTGTTTGACTCTCCTGCAAGTCTGTTGACTTTGACTGAATAGAGATTTACATCATTTCCTCATGGGAGTTTTGAAGGCTGATAACACACTGCACTGAGAGTGTTATTTCCCTATTTTATTTCCACAGCAGAATAAATCCAGATATACTCCTGTGTATTGCTGCACCTGATGTTTTTCCTATTCACTTTTGATTCAAGAAAAAATCACATCATAAAGGATGTACCTACAATTGTTACTGGGTTATGGTTAAAAAAGAAAGGACACCCAGATCCACATCTCCTTTTCTTAATCAAGCTATTTGACAAGAACTACCCACTCTGTACCATGCCAGGAAAAGGAAATTGAGTGTGTGTGTGGCTGGAGGCAGCAGCACAGCTATGACAGGCTGCAGTCTTAGTACAGAACTCATAACATTAACTCTCTTCTCTGCTCCTGACTGACCTAATACTCTGCATTATACATGGTGCTCATTATAACCCAGGTGAATGACAGAAGCTGGGATCAGCACACTCATGAGATGACCAAGATGCAGGCAGGTGAAATGATTTCTTGTTTGGTGAACCCAGATAATGGAGTAGCCATGGACCCCATGAATCTGGTGAATGACATCCAGTCATGTTTTATGTGGCCTTAGGTAGTGAAAATGAAGTTCCTGTGCTTGAAAGTCCTTTTGAAATGTCTCAAATAAATAACAGCAGGGACTGAGAAGCACTTCTGTGGGTGCACAAAGACATAAAGAGGAGTTTACCATTAGGATTTTTAGACTCTTGTTTTTCCCATTGGTACATCAGGAACAGAAAAATTAAACTCACAACCAGGGTGTCAAGATACTTTGTGCAAGAATGAAGAGGATTCACTCTGCATGAGGAACTGTAAGACCTCAAACACCCGAAAGTTTGGGCTGGTCTCTGATAAACTAACTTTCTACACCTCCCTCATCTCTAAATCTGTCATCACCAGCCTCTAAACACTGCAATTTTCCTCCTATGACCAGTCTTGACATTTTGCACCAGGAATCTGGTTTTTCGCTCCTGCCTTAAGAAAATTAACAAGTAGGAGTTAATCATATATTTTCAGGGGGAGAAAGGTTACCAAATTCATGAAGCACTGTTTTACACTGCTCCTGTGGGAGGTGAGCCCTAGCAACAAAAAGCACAGCAATTTTATAACACAGTGGTCATCATTAAGAGCCCCAGAACATGCACAACTGTACCTTTTCCTACCCTTTTCCCAAAGAGCTCAATGGATTTTTGTCATGCCAGATTCATGGTTCATTTATTTTCTGATGCAACCTACTTTCAGTGGAACCTAAGATATGTAAAATGCTGTACTAGCAATTTCTGCTGATAGCTCAGCTATCAGCACACACTGTTCCCTTTGCTCTCTCTTTTCCCTCTTCTCTCATGAACCATTCTTTAGTTGTTTTGCTTCATCTGCTCAATTCTACCTGTTAATAGTCTTTCTAATTTTTTGTGTTTATTTTTTCCCACTGTGCTGTTGCTTCATTTTGTCTCCTTCCTGCATGCAAAGTCCTTTTTTCTCTTTGCTGTTCTTGTCTGGGATCTATTTTTTCTTTTTTTTTACTTCTCCCTCCTTTCAACATATCTCTCCCTTTTTTATCCTGCTGCTCTTCCAGTATTTACTGTCAATCCCTGTTTTTCTTTCCCACTGAGCATGGAAAAGGAGGATTATCATGATGACTCTGTAGCCTTGCACAAACACCTGAAGGCCTGGTGAAAACCAGGATTTATGTCACAGCCTTGCAAACACAATGGCCCACAGTTCCTGCCCAGGGCATTTGCATTCCTTTTCCCTAGGGAAGGATTTCAAAGACTAGAAGGGAATTTGCCTCACACCAAATGGTCTCTTGAAAATCTCAGGCTAAGCACACAAAGGGCTGGATGGGTGACATGGACTGAGGTTGTGGAGCAAGGGATGGGAATTACTTGCTCATCTGCCCATCTGGTACTTTAAGGATGCAATAGCAAAGAGATAGGAACTGCATCAGATTTTTCCCCCCTATGAAAAATAAACCAATAAATTGAAGCAGCATTTGCAGTTAGCCTCACAATATATGCAACAGTCTGTTGCAGTCAGTTTTAAACAAGAAAAGAGCTACTTTTTCTCCATGTCTGTTCAGCTGGTGCTTTAATTTTGGGTGATCCTAAAATACCTGCCTTGCAGGGTTAGGCAGTGCTGGTGTGACTCCTGTGCAACTCTCCAGACACTTGGGTCCTTAGCTCTGGATTTGTCTTGGAAGTGCTGGATGTGGCCAAAAGACGCTCTGGTCAATTAACAGCTGTTCCTGACAACTCTCCAGAAGTCTGCAAAAAAATTATGTCCCTTCAGAAGGGTGCCAAAGCCACACAGGGAGTAGCCCCTGAGTAGCCTCTGAGTAGCTCTGTCAGGTATTTTGCAGCCTGGAAATCTGAGCAGTGATTTGCATTTCTCTTCTAGTGCATTTTTGTTAATGAGACATTTTAGTTTCTGGTGTGATTCCCTAAAAATAAAAAGCTATGGGCTGACTGTGTCCAACTACAAGGCTGTGATGCTTGGTCTCTCTGAGTGTCATTTCAGCACAGTGGGGCTGCCTTTGAACTCCCCCCTGGCTTTCCTTTCTGCTAACACAAACAGTAAGGGGGCAGACCTGCGCGGCTGAATCATACTTGTGTGTTTTCCAGGCAGCTCCTGAATCCCAGAGCCTGTTCAGAAAAGAAATGTCAGGCACAGCAGGATTCAGTCTGGCATGTGGGTGGATTTACTCAGGCATGGAAATGAAATCTGGGCCCAGGAAGCAGTGCTTGATGGCAGTGGGATGGGGCTCAGCCTGCAGCTGGAGCTGCAGTTTAACCAGCTGGGGTGGCACAGCATTGAAGGAAAGCCATGGTACTCCCTATCCTGGCTTTTTTTTTTATTTTGCAACAGCTGCACTGGGTATTCTGATGGCCTGACTTCAAGACTTCACAAAATTAAAGAGGGAGAAAGTAATAACTGAATTCACATCTAAAATATTTTAAAGGTGCAAAATAAATTAGTTTCTCAGAATTTATTTTTACTGCCATCAAAGTAGGAAGAAATTGTGTTTGTATATCTGAATTTTGAAATGTATATAGGCACTCTGGTCCTTGATATTTTGCTATTTATTTTTAATAATTCAAGCAAATGAGAAAAGGACAGCATCTGTCAAGCATGCAAGCACCTTTTGAACGTGTTCCATACACCTGCTGGAAAAAGACAAGCAGTTTCTCCCCACTCTGGAGCCCAGAAGGGAAATACAGGAGTAGGTTAAATCTGAACAGCCCATAATGTGCACCTATCCTCATACTTCTCTCTCTGCCCAGACAGAGGAAAAGGCAATACATGGGTTTTAGAATTTAGCCAGAGATTGCTATTACACCAGCACTGTTTCCCTCAGATAAATGAAGAGAAAGGAACAAAAGGGCACGTAGCCAAGGAGAGGGGAACTCAGGACTACCAGCCCCAGCTCCTTCCCAGGGGCTCTTCAGCCGGAGCAGTTATTCACAAATCTTGCAAATGTTTCTCCAGGAACCTCACAAGCAAATGTGATGTGCACTTCTAAAAACAAGAGTCAAAAATGTACTGGTTTGTATAAAGACCTATCTGTGCTTCTTCCTCGTTTGACAGCGCATCTCTCTGCATCATTTCCTGTTACATGTAATTTTTGTCATGACAAAACTCTTCTGAACTGATGCTGTGCTCTTTTTTATGCTCTCACTGATGGGCCAAGACTGGATATGGATCTTAGATGTAAGTGTTTCAATAAGAAACATTGCCATGGACATCAGAGATTACAAAGGGATATAAAATTTCTTGAGTAAGTTTTCATCTTTAGGCAGGTGCTATGTAGGCAAACACTGGCAAAACACTGTAAGGCAAACGAGAGCAGTATGAATCAGCAGCAGCCATTTTATAGACTACAGCCTAGATAAAATTGTTCCTAGACTATTACCTACACCCACCTGAATGAATTACTGTGCACAGCATTGATAATATCTTGGAACACATCGAAAGCAATGTTGACTTTGTAGCATTAACTGGTCAACACGGCAACAGGAAAAAAAGTCTTGTGAGTGAAAAAGCAAAGGTCATTTGGTAGTCTGTCTCCTTTTCCCTTTCATGTTATCTGTGGCCTTCCCAAAATACTTAATGCTGTAATTTGGTCTGGAAGAGTTCCTTTCTTCCCAGGTCTCTCACAGCATCATTATAAGCAAGAGAATCATTGCCAGCTTCCTGCAGTTCCCCTGGGCTCTGTTACCAGGTCCATGTCCTCAGTGTCTGACCCTGCTGTCCACAAGAACCTTGGTGTACAAGGGTGAGCAGTGCTGTGTCAGCTCTTTGGATTTCAGCAGCATCCATTCTGCATGTGATTCAGAACCACAGTCTACCCACATATATCTCCCTATATAACCATG
>NW_005054310.1:3499709-3502243 GCF_000277835.1 Geospiza fortis | reverse complement strand
TGCTGTTCCTCCCACCTTCCTTCCTATTGCTTGTGTCATTAGTTTGTTGCACTTAGCCACAAGTAGACCATAAATTCCTCAAGACCTCTTATGCTCCAGTATCTTCTTGCCTAATTGGAACTACCAGGACACAAGTAGTCACTACAAAACAAACACAGACCTCGACAGCTGGGACAAATAAGATGCATACTTCTGATTTCAGCCCCTAAGGTCTGTTTGACCTAGAAACCCATATTCACTTCAAGCAATTCCTCTTGTGCTTTCTGCTTTAGGTCAGAGTTGAAGCTGGAGCAAACTGCAAGGAAATGCAATAAATAAACACAATTATTTAATGATCTGAAAGTCTGGTATGTTTGCAGTTTCCTGGTCAGTTGATACCTGGATAAAATCCAAGAATCAAAAAAAAAATTAAGAACAATTGGAAAAAAAATCTCTGTCAGTAGAATGTCCTGAAAGGAACGCAATTCATGTGCCACTGCTTCTTGCTATGCAATCTTCCAGAGACTGAGAAGACTACTAGCTGTGGCTAATTTCATATTTTCAGATTTAAATAAGATAAATACAAAAAAGAAGAGATGAGACACCAGGAACACATGCAGTGTCCTCCAGCATTGGCTTTGCAATGCAAAAGATTGAGAGTGTACTCAGAGGAGAGTGACCCAGGGACACAGGGGTGGCTATGCTTACGTGACCCAGGGACACAGGTTGGGTATGCCTACATGACCCAGGGACACAGGGTGAGTATGCCTACATGACCCAGGGACACAGGGTGAGTATGCCCATGTGGCAGGTATTGAGTGTGGCACCCGAGCTGCACCGTCAGGCTGGGCTGAGGACGGGCTGAGCTGTGCACAGCCACTCACAGGTGAGCCACCCCAGCCATGCCAGTGTCCTGCTGAGCAAAGCACAGCACCTTTGTGCTGCCCACTGTGTGCCCCAAGGCCCTCACCCGGGTACAGGGCACTGTACAGGGAGGCTGATGGCACAGCACTCAGACCAGACGTGTGCCCACATCCACTGTCCTGCCTCCTTTGTAACACAGAGGAAGTTCTGTGCCTGACTCTGAATAGGATGCTAAAGTAAACCAGTACAACACTAGCACAACACTCAAGTAGAAAGCTCATTAAATTAAACAGAAGAACCCAAAGGTTTGCTGGACTACCACCCTGACCCAGTCCTCACTCCCCACTCACTGCACAGATGTTTCTATGACTAAAAGGTCCCCTACAGTGATCTCCCTTAGGCTAGGGTTAGCTAAGAAGAGGCTCTGCCTGAACATCCCATGCTGTCTGAACACCTCAAGGCACCCAAGATCAAACCCACAGCTCAGACTCCTGATGGGATCATAGAATGGTTTGGGTTGGAAGGGATCTTAAAGACCATATTGTTCCAGTCCCACTGCCATGGGCAGGGACACCTTCCACCAAGTTGCTCAAAGTCCTGTTCAGCCAAACCTTGGACACTTCCAGATCTGGGTCATCCACAACTTCTCTGGGCAATCTGTTCCACTCTCACAGCAAAGGATTTCTTCCTAGTACCCAATCTAAACCCACCATCCTTCAGTCTGAAGGTGTTATCCCTTGTTCTATCACTTACATGCCCTCATCAGAAGTCCTTCTCCAGCTCTCTTGTAAGGGCCCTTTAGGTACTGGAAGGTGAAATAAGGTGCCCCAGGAGCCTTCTCTTCCTCAGGCTGAACAGCCCCAGTTCTCTCAGCCTGTCTTCATAGGAGAGGTGCTCCAGCCCTCTGATCTTCTTTGTGGCCCTCCTCATGACTTGCTCAGCCAGGTCCATGTCCTTACGTTTAGGGGCACAGAACTGACACACCACTCCTGTTGAGGTCTCACCAGAGCAGAGCAGAGGGGCAATCACCTCCCTCAACCTGCTGGCCACACTCCGCAAGAAGGACACGGCTGGCTTTCTGGGATCTGGGTGCACATTGTTGTGTTATGTCAAGCTTCTCATCAACTAACAGCCCTGAGTCCTTCTCCTCTGGGCTGCTCTCAATCTGTTCCACGCCCAACCTGTATTTGTGATATGGATTTCCCCAACCCTTGTTCAGAACCTGATGGGATTTATGCTTCCAAATATGGTGGCAGTTTTGTTTGCAGCAATGTCACAGTCAGAGAGGCTTGGGAGCTAGGGTCACTGCAGCTGACGGTTGGGCAGCCTCACACTTCTTCCTTTACTAAAGGGTACCCTGGTAGTTAGGCCATGGGCAGATTTTAGAGAAATCTCACACATATATCAAAATAACCTTGCACTCAAAGGTCAACAGGAAGAGGAAACTCACTGTCAAGCATATTGGACCTTGCAGCAATCTGCAGATCTATTTGAATGTGGTCTGAAACAAGCTCTAGACATTAAGAAAACAACTTCACAACAGCCCTTTGTCTAAATTTCAGGACAGAACAAGTTATCAGAGCCCGTATGCCTTTGGCATGGATTTATTTTCTTCTTTACTCAACAATTTCTCCTCTGCTCAGTGTACTTACCCAACCAGCTGCAAACCTCCCTGGAGTTGCAAACACAGT
>NW_005054310.1:3454556-3499680 GCF_000277835.1 Geospiza fortis | reverse complement strand
CCCTGAAAATCTGGCATGCCTCCTGATGTTCCAGCATCAACTCAAATTTTGCTCCTTTTCTTTGGTTTCCTCTAGTCCGCTTAGCTCTGATTTTCTCTCAGAAATTATTTCTCATAAATGCTTTGCAGTGGTGGAAATGGTGGAAGAGGACTATAGCAGGAGTGCAAGGGAAAAACACAAATGGAAAAGGCCAAACTGCCCTATGCTGGTGGGTCAGCTGTAGTACTGGGAGCAGGCTGATGAGGGCTGTGACCTGCAGGCAGCCCCAGCTGCTGGTGCCAGCTGTCTGTGCCAGTCCCAGCACAGCCCCCCGAGCTGCCCCCCCAGCAGCTGCCCGGCTGCCACGGCTCAGAGAGCGGCTCTTCCCGTCAGTGATCCCTCAGCAGCTCAGCCAGCTCCTGTCCAGCTGTCCCTGTGCCACAGGAGGGTGGGCAGCTGGGGCAGCAGCGCTGGCAATCCCCTCAGTCCTGCATCATGGTCCAGGCCCCCATGGTGGGTTATCCTGCTCCCCCTGCCAGCAGAGCAGGGAGGCAAGCCAAACATCCCAGTTTGCCATGGAAATCTGCAGAACGGGGAGGGCAGGATCTGCACCAGGGGCTTCTCTGTACATGTATATCTACTGCAGGCAAAAGTAAAACCTGCTCTAAATTGATGTCCAGCAGCATTGTCTGGAGCAGCTCTGTGCCGAAGGAGGAGACACAGGCACACGTGGCATATAGATGTCAGAATAAACCTGTGCTCAAGGGACAACAGGATGATAAAACTCACCATCAGGAGAGATGCTAGCAGGTATAATTAAACTATTAATACTAAAATACACTATTTGCCACATGGCTTACTCAAGAACAACATCATTTATCTACTTCACCATCATGAGATTTTAAAGAGAAGGCCCTTTTGCTCCCCAGTGTGCCCGTGCAATGAACAAGCCTGCTGCACCTCGCAGCCATCTGCATCTTTAACTGGAGATGGTCTGGCAGAGCAGGAGAGGGGACAGGGAGGGACAGCCAGCCAAGGATGGGGGCAGCACCCAGCCCTCTATCCAGATGTTCTGAGGTGTCCTCAGGGCATCCCCCCAGAGATTTCTGTCCATCCACCTCTAACAGGATGAGAAGAGCTTGGATGCAAGGTTTCAGCTGACCAGCAATTGGAAGTCAAGTCAGGCCAAATACAAGACATCTGCAGTTGTCAGGAAGCATCGATGGTCCTAAGCTTTCTGCACAGTAACTGCAACCCTTTAGGGAAGAAAAGCTTTCAATAGAGGTAAACAGACACACACACTGGTGTTAAGCTTCAAAGAGTTAGACTCACAATTCTTACAGTAACAGATGGGATTTGCACACATTTCTCATTTTCTGATTTTTTTCTGACTGAGTCCACAAACTCCAACACATGATTTTGAGGAAGGAGAGTTGTGCGCTGCTCCTTTATGACCCACCCCAGCCATGGTGCCCATAATGTCACAGTACTGCACATATTCAGCAGGGCCACTGTTGCCATATTAGACACTAAACCTTGTGTTTAACATTTCTAAGTCACTTTGTCCTCATCTGCACTATAATTTTGTTGTACCTCATAAATGCAAAATGAGTTTCATTTCTTCTCCCTACACCTTTGGTTTATTGCATTTACATAAAGCTGTCAAACATTTATGAGGATTTTTACACCTTTATGAAATTAATTTCTTCAACCACCAAGGAGATGACATTTCTGAGGTAATACTGCTATTTCCCAAAACCTATTTTCTGGTGTCTTTGGCCTCACTGAAGTGGCACATTTTTCATTAAACTTAGCAGTACATGAAGTCGTTAAGGTGACAGTAGTTTGCCATTATAGCTGTTGTAGCAGTGCTGGTAGTGAACTCACCCTTGGGTCATCTGAGGCAATTATTAAGTAAAGTGTCAAGAGATATTGAATGACTTAGAAAACTTAGAATTACCTTGCTGTAAGTACCTCTTCTACTCAGAGAGCACAGAAAGCTGACCTTCATAGCTCAACTCACCTGGAAAAAGAGAGAGAGCTACAGAACACAGCAGCCATCACTGCCAAGAATACTAAGGTATCCTGTCTTTCCCCTCCAGCATTCACCATGAACTGAATATTTTTTTACTCCCAGCAACATGTTTTCATTCTGATTTTCATCTACTCTAGTGATTAAAGTTGCCTGCTAGCCCTGAGGACTCTGCTGATCTCCCTGAGTGTCACAACCTGTCATCAGAGTCACAGTCGCTCTCGTGCAGCGGGGGAAAAATGGATGCAGAAACAACAAATAACCTAGAGGAGCAGGGAGCAGCCTGCTAACAATATAAAGGCTGTCTGTTTCCTTCCCTGTACAGCATTTAGCATTATTGGATGAATGAAAAGAGATATGAGTCTCTTTTAAAGAGATATGAGTCTTATCTTTGAACCAGTGAGCTGTGGATCTGGGCATTTTTCAGACAGAAGTCCAAAATCACTTCACAAGGGAGAGAAAGATCATTTTAAATTCACCACACAAAGTCTCTGAACAAGCCTGGAGCAATACAGAGCTACTGATATCTCTTCATGCTGTCTGAACTGGCCACATAAATTGCAGGCCAAACTTTCTAGCAATGTGCCTCAAGGTGATCATTTCACCTTGGCTTAAAAGGATGCTAATTTTTATCATATTGGGAAAAATGACATTTTGCAACCACTTTATACAAGTTTCACAAGTACAACAAACACAGGACAGACCAGCAACGTCACCAACCCTGTAAAATTTACATAACATAAGCCTGTAGTTTTGGTTATAATGAACATTAAAAAATTACTGCAGTCAATATAAGCTAGAATTGTCACAGTCCAATCTTAAAATGTACACGGGTTACTTGCAGACTTTTTTTTATATCAGCACTCCTGGCTCACTTTTTACTTACTATATTTTGAGACTGCTGAGGAACTCCATTTTTGAATATCACTTAGAAGCTAAGGAGTCCCATGCACTTCACTGTGACAAGCACAAAAGACAGCTGAGACTGTAAACTCTGCAGGGCAGGAATTGTGAATGCTGTACAATAAATAAATAAATGACTTTAGGCAAGATCTTGTAATTCATCCATTTAGTCAGGGCTGACAACAGGCTTCTGTAGTCTTTTATACATAAAAAATACACCCTAATTCTTATCAGTCTGTAACAGTAATTGTGGAAATCTTTTATTCTGGAAGACAAGGGGGTGGTACTACCTCCAACAGAAATTCAGTGGAAAATTGCAGCCAAATGGTTCAGCCATTTCCAAATCCTGCTCTCCTCTTGCCTACTTGTGCTAGCACTCCCAGAAATGGTTTGTTTGAACAGCTGCAGTGTCTCCATGCTGTGCTGCAGGGACTTGAAATGTGACTGGTGAGAGAGGGGGAGGTGATAGCCTTACTTTTCAAGGGCTAAAGCTGTGAAAATGCATTCAGGTCTGGCCACATTATGAACCCTGCAGGTGATTTAAGTGTGTGTGAGGGCAGGAAGAGGGAAAATGTGCCACAGTGATTATCGGATTATTGTTCAGTATCATTACACCTGTGCCAGCCCCATCACCCAGTGTCCTGTCCACTCACTCTGACCTGAAAGGGGCAACTGCTGGTACTGCAGCCACTGCTGGTACTGCAGCCACTGCTGACCTTGCTGTGGCTGGGCTACAGGAGCTGCACATGGGCAGGCAATTGGATCTGGCAGAAGAGGGGCTGCTGAGGGAAACAGCTGTCAGAGTGCAAAACACCTGCAGGGAAAGGAAAAAGGCATATCTTGCTTATTGGCTGGCATCTGCATGGCCAGCGAGAAGGGCAAGGGAGAGAGACATCTTGCCAGATGACCCAGTGTTAGTAAAAATAAATATCTGCAGTTTCCTGCCATGACTGGCAGTGCAATGAAAGAGTGCCCTGAGAAGATGTGCACCCACCCAAAGATGTTCATCCAACCACAGCAACTTGCTCCAGAGCTCACACAGAAGTGGGCGTGGTGGGTCCTGCAAGGAGAGTCAAATACAACCTTCCTCATGCCCATTCCCTGAGGTAAGTGTGCTGGGAGTCTTAGGACAGCTGGTGTCACCTCCTGCACTGTGCAGGTGTCACCTCCTGGGCGTGTCAACAGCACTGACTGCACCTTTGCTTCTCTCCACCACCACCTGGGGCTGCCTTTGGGGTGCAGGAGGCCACGTGCTGCTGCCACAGGGAGCTGCAGTGCCACAATATTTTGTGGCCCTGGTGAGTCACGGATCTGCTTTTTTGCTCTGCACGGTCAAAGACTTGGGTTTCATGTTTATGTCTTTGAACAGAAACCAGACACAGCAGTCACAGCTCAGGAATGGCTGTCCTCCAAGGGTCTGGTGACATACCTGCTGTGACTAATGTAGGACCATGCTCTTCCTGGAAGAAAAGAGACTGGAAAGGGCTGTGTGTCCCACAGGACAAAAGAGATTTCCCCAAGTCTCTCTTCTGCTCCCCTCAAGTCTGGGGGGTGCCAAAGTGCTGGGGGTCACTCCAAATGGCTCCATATACAGAAGTAGGTCACAGAAGTATAGGTATCTAGGGCTTCTCCAGGGTAAATGTGGTACCCGATAGTGATACAGTTATTGTGGGGAAGACCTGGGCTCCTCCAAAGGGCAGCCAAGGAAGCAGACACACAACTGTGCTTAGCATACAAGTGAGGCAGTGGGTTTCACTTAACCCGGTTTTTGTTTTAGCCGTAATTTTACAGCCAGCAAAAGTTTCTTTTAAAACATTAGAGAATATTCAAAACTTGTGAAGGTGAGGGTTATTAACATAGTTGTCACTACACATGCAAAATAGATCTTTCAGCTCCTTGCTTAATAAAAATTGTGATTTTCTCTTTTTCTCCTGTGAGTGTTCTCAGTTGCTTCTTCCCCCGAATCTCTTGCCCTCACTGCCTCACAGTTTGTCTGTGCTGTGCTTCAGGCTATTTTATCCCATGCATGCACAGCTCTATGTGCACACATCTATATATGCTATTTATACATCTATATATAGCACACAGCTATATTAATACATATCTATAGATAGAGGAGTCAAGGACACAAATTTTTGCCTCTTACAGAGCTGACAATGTTCGTGGTGATCCCCGTGCTGCCTGATCCCTGTTTGGACATCTTATATGTCCTTTGCACAAGCTGGGTTGCCATCATGACTGCTCCCTTCAGCTGCATCAGGCACCAGACACAGAGCTACAGGTTGTAGTCTTCAATCAGAAGCTTCAGATTTTTGTTATGACTTGACTTTCCTTCCCCTTCCCTCTACAAATACACAGACTATACAAAAGACCTCAGACATCAGAAAGCAGTTAAAGTTCATATTATTTTTATAAGATCTCATGGACTTGAAACACCTAATTCATCATATTTCAATGTTTTCCAATGAGCAAAACTAGAAGTGTGTTATTTTATCAGCAGTCCTCTGTTTAAAGAACCTTATCTACTATCTACCAATTACTTGGTAATTTCTTTTGCATTCTTCATTAGTGACAATAAATGTCCATTATGCTGCCTCTTTGGGTTGACTGGTTTAACTCATTTCCTTGGGCCATTACTTTTACTGGTAACCACATGTCCAGCTTTGTATATTTTTTAATTCAAGCTTCATTATTGGTACGGTCAGAAATGAGTAATTTTTAAAGGTGTTAATTAATCTAAGATCCCCTCTGCCACCATTTACTTCACATCAGATCTTTTGCATGTTTCCTGCCTTTACTAGCTTTAAGCAGAACTAGATAGCCTCTTCCATAGAGATCATGTCTTTTTTTTTAAATGTGCCCATTCTTTCAGGGAGCAGTCACACATAAGAGCAAGACTTATTCTGGTGGATAGAGTATAGTCTATCTTCTACTGTTGAGATTAATCCAGCTAATTTATTCCCGCTTGTTTACAGTCTAAAGGAGAAAAAGATCTTTTCCCATCAATCTTCTTGGCAGTCTCTGAAATGCACTATTTATTGCTCTCAAATGTCTGGTTAAATAATATCCAGTCACCTCTGCAGCAATTTCAAATGGAGAATGTCCCTGAGGACAGTCAGTAGTTGGCAATGCCATTTCATTGTATGGGATGCCATAAATGACAAATGACAAGCGAAGACGCCATTAAGCTTCATAATTTTTTTAGATGAGTTTGCCTGACACCTGCTTAAATTGAACACCAGCAGTTGCAGAGTGAATATCAATTCTTTGCCACAAACCCACACATGGATTTTACAGGGAGAAGAGTATTTGATTGCAAAACTAAAAAATTCCAGAAGAAAAAGCAAATTAGTGTTATGCATAAACTGTGAACAATCACTGCATGAAGGCAGCCTTCAATGCTCTGTGAACATGCAACCAGAGTAAAGGAGGCACAGTAAAAGCAGCCTTGGGGGTTTCAGTGTACCCAGGGACAACCTGCAGGTCTGGGTGCACCACACCAATGACCAGCGAGATATTTCAGGTCAAAGCCACATTGACCTCATCTGCTCACAAACAAGCTGGCTCCCCTCTCAGGTTAGGAGGTCTCTAATGACAGCACCCTAATTAACTCCAGTTCATTAGTGTGCAGCAGAAGCCATGGCTTGGTTACTGGGCAGATATAATTCCCAGGCCCAGCTGTGCTTTTCCCAATCTGCCCCATGTGGTCACTGCTGACCTCTGGCTCAAGGTCACCATTAATTTGGCATTGCCAGTGCAAGGGCTTCTAACCCAATTCAATCAAAACAAGACAGAAATCAGCAATCTCAACTGTGCACTTGAAGAATTTTTGAAATTAGCAAGATAAGTATAATTCCAAATATGCTTTAGAGCTATAAACCTGAACAAAATTTTTGGGACTCCAAATTTCATACAAGGCCACAAAGAATAACACACTTAAAACAGGCTTACTCCCAAAAGTCAAGGTCATCTGACAGATTGCTATCATGATTGAATTGGGTCTGATATCTCAAATATTTATTCTAATTTTAGACACCACTCACATTGCTCAGAGGAGTACATACTTTTAGGGAATTCCATTATTCAACAGTCCATCTCATGTTCAGTGTCCTCAATAACAACACAGTCTGAGCCTTGTACATGTGAGCACAATTTGGCCTCTAAACCCTCATTGGTAAGAACGAGTAAGAAAAGGAGAATAAAAGCAGAAGAGGCTGCATTTTCCGAGCAGACTTAAAAAAACACTTGCTTCTTCAATAGTCATGAGTTAGTAGAACATTATAAATAACCAAATCCATGCACATCGCCCCCATCCTGTCCCTTGTGATCAGCACAATTAATTAAAATATTTTCTAAAGCTGTGCAGCTGGGTAAGTGTATACTGGTTGTCTGTGCAGAGCATACAACAGGACAGAGCAAAATCTTACAGCCAGATATAGAACTCCTGCTTGAGGTAGAAGGTCCCTGCCTGAAGAATCATGGGCTTGAAAGTGTGAAATAAAACCCTCAGATCTAGTGGTATCAGTCACACTTGTGGTCAGTGCCATCCTTAAACATTCTACTGGTTTCCACTCTTCAGGTTTACTTTTGTCACTTTTGTAAAAATAAATTAAAGAGGTGGTCTATCTGTTAGAAATATTTTCTATTTTCAAATTTCTAGAAGGTAAATTATGTGTCCCTGCTAAGACAACTCTCTCTCCACTAATTTACCCTTATGTGGCCTTGTTCAAACTGTATTTATGTGCTAAGGGGTCTCCTTCAATAAGTTTCTGATCTCTGCAGTTCCAGTGGAAGCAGAAAATTTCTCCCTGAAAATATGTTCCAGATCTGTCTCTCAGGAGCCAAGATTCAACAAAAATGAGCTGCCAGCTGCAGGAAAGTTTTACATGTGTAGCAAGAAAAGTAATGGAATGAGAGCAACAGTTTATTTGTAGAAGTAGAAGCAAGCAGTCTAAATAAATGAAGCAACTGATAATTGTTTAGATATTCAGAGGTTTTGTAAATGTTTCATTAAATTGATGGGATCAAATGCATCCTTCCAAATTTTTTGCAACATAGAAATTTATGTGGCTAGGCCCTTTAGTGTATTTCTCTTCAGCATTTTTTTCCAAGCTAGTGAAGGCCCTGAGACTTCTAGGTCTCAATTAACTACAGGTCTATGACCTTTGTGGACTTCTGTTTTGAAATTCAGGGCACACAGGCCATCTCACAGCTATACCTAGACCATGTATGGGTTTGTAAAACTTCTGCCATGTACAGCTGCAATCATTTATTGTCCTTTAGTGTTCTTCAGGAGAGCCTAACCTAAGGGAAACATGTAAGTGCCTGCTCAGAAATAGGAATGTCTGGATCCAAAGCAAACCAAAGCTAGGGGCTGGAGACTCACTGCCTTCAACTCTTCCTACATTAAATTGTCTGGCAACCCCAAATGCACCACTTGTCACCATCAATCAGGGGAAGGTCAGATCCAATGAAGAAACACCACCTACAGCAATTCAAAGCCCATGTAAAGTCAGATACTGCCCTTCCATCTCCACTTTTCTCAGATGAAATCTTTTGAGATGATTTCTTAAGTCCTCTGCCCACAATGTTGGCAAAAGTTGGACTATGTTGCTGGCACCAAACAGCCAGCATAAAACAGTAAATAATTCTCTTTAGGAAAGCAAACTGATCCTGAGTAGAGCTGTTTGGTTTATTCAGCATGGTTGGAGAAAAAAAAGAGAAAAATGAATCCCCTAATCATCTGTCAGGAGTTGCTAGCACAAGCTCAGGTGGTTCAGGCCAGCAATGGGAGTTTTGGTGAATATAAAGGCAATCCTCAGGAAAGTGTCTATATGTTCTTCTGCCTCTGCCTTGGTTAGATTCACACCCTGTGCCCTTGTTGGTGGTGCACAGGTCAGAAGTGGAGCAAGTGCTGGCTGGGTATGTCCCAGTATCTCTGTAGTCTTTGTTTCCTTTTTGTTTGGCTTTCAGCTGGGAACTAAACAGTCTGCAGAGCTGACAGGTACAAATTCCTTTACACTAATTCCAGAGAAAGGAGCTAGATAATCCCTATCATCTTCCTATCATCTTCAAATTCCACCTGTGGCTCCAGCTTTGCGCTCTTGGGGTCTGAATTCTGTTTACTAGAAAGCCATGGACAACATGAAGACTTTCTTATGGAGACCATACTTTCTGATAAAATGTGGAATCACGGGAAGATAAAAAGATGTTTTATCTTAAGATAATGCAAACGGTAAGCTAGATGACAGAAAAAAAATCCTTAAACAAATCTGAAAGGGCACTTTTTCCCTTACCTGTTCAATTTAATTGCCTTGTTTTCAAGTCAGTGAGCTCAGAGCAACATTTTTCCAGAAAGACCAGTCTGCCAATACTGATCAGTTAACACCCCAGAATGTTCCTCTTTTGGTCACATGACAAAACAAATGCCATCATTACAACAAAGCTTCCCTGTAAGTCAAGGGTGTACACAAGTGCACTGACTGCACACTGCAATAGAACGTGACAAGAGCAGGTGTCGAGGTGACACACGTGTTACTGCCAAATGCTGAGGACAAGGCGGAAAGGGTGGCAGGGTGTGCTTGTTGTTCTTCTCCAGAGGGATAAAATGAAGATGATTAAGGTCAAAAGGGGATTCTGAGATTGTAAGAGTCATACCTCTGTTAAGCAACTCTATCAAATGTTTAGTTATTGAAATATGACAGGAACAAAGCACAATATCAAAGTGCCCAGCCTCCTGTATCAGCCTTGTAAATCTATAGTCAAGCAAGAAAACTGCTGTGAGAAACTGAGGTAATATGAGAGCCCCACCATTTGTATAAAGATGCACCTACACAGTAGAATGAGAAAAGTACTACAAAGTACTATCACGTGCTTGATCCTTTCACTACTAAGAGACACCAGTAGTGAAAAGAAATGAGGATGGCACAGGGGATGGGGAAGTTCTATCTTTGCCCAGTATGGGATAATTATTCCTTAATGTCACATAAAATGGTGAGGGGAGCTCATGTCCATCTTTGCACCAGGTAGAGGCTGTACCTGCCTCTCTACTGACCAGACAGAAAAACATATTCTAAATGCATGTTAAAATAACCATTTTCATCCTCTTTATGGACAGGGCCAACAAATTCCTTGAAGCGATAAAATAAATGTGATGCCTCCAAAGCAATATTTCTGTAGTCCTTTTAGCTCTGTAGTACACACAATACAAAACATAGGAGATTAGACTTTTAATACACAATTTTTATTAGCAGACAAATAATAATCTTTGGATTTAAAAGCTTTGACAGGGATCCATTTAAGAATTATAGGCTGAGCTTTGAAAAAAATCTGTCTTTAAATCCCATCTTTATTAGTTCAGCTATCAACTATTCAATTATAGTACAAATGTGCAGCTTTCATAAAGCAAAATGCCACTTCAAACTCTTTTGACAGGATTAGATGCAATGTCACTTACTCTATTCAGGCCAGTTCTTCAAGATCCCAACATGCCCCAAATCCCCCTGAAACCTACTGACAATGCAAACTGGAGGGGATGAGACATCTAAGAACATCACAAAAGATCAGAGAAGCCTTCCTTCCAATTAACATGGCAATCATTAATAACAGTAAAAATTCCATTTCTGCTGTGTTGTTGCTTGGAGAAAGACAAGGCAACAGGGAAGACTCACCCTTTTACAGGAATAAAAGAGACTAACAGTTAGAAAAGAGTAATCCCTGATAAAAAATGCTGAGGAGGAGAAGAGGTGGGAAGAGGCTTGAGAAGGAATCCTCTGTTTCAGTAATACTGCCTTGTTGATCTTCCCTCCCTTCACCATGTGGTTTCTATTTTCTTGTATTAATCCGTGCTTCCCCTCCCTGCATTTTTTCATGTGGTTGCTAGTTTGAGGTCAACAAGTACTAAGAATGGACTGAAAAGAATTTCCAGGATGTTTTTTAAGACTATTAATAACTGTAGCAGCTATTCAAGCAAACAGCACTTCATGTTCATCGTATTCCAGGGCATTAAACCATCACTTCAGGAGGCTGATTCAGCTCCCTCACATTAGAAGTTGTGCAGACATTCCGGTAGAATGTAGGGTGTTGGAGGCAAGATGTCACTTCCAGTGGGACACTGAAAAATGAGAAGACAATACTGTACATTGGGGACATTTTCCAAAGGTGAGAAAACTCCAGAGACAGGTCTCATGGGGGATTTTTAAGGGCTGCCACTTACAGTGCTGCACTTCCCAATTTCCCACCGCCCCGCAGACAGGCATCCTCAAAGCCCTAAGATGGGAGCTATTGCTCAGCAACGTGCAGCAAGACTGAAGCACTTACAAGTAGATCTGCAGAAGCCAGCCAAGCCAGCAGCCTGCCAGAGCCTACAGGGAGAGGAGGCACTTCTGGGGACCTGTGATTAAGGCTCATCAGTACTGAGTCATGAAAGGCTGAGCAGCATCCCTCACCACAGTGATGCAGGGGCACTCATTGGGCCTTGGAGAAGAAAGGCACTGCAAAACCCACAAGGCAGTGAGTAAAGTGAAAAAAGATCAGACCTGTGGTGTTCAGGACAACATCTCTTGAAATTACACCAAAGCCTTCCACAGGACAGGTTGCCAACCAGATGATGATCAAACAGGGCAGAATTCTGCAGCTTCACATGCCCCAGTACACTGCTTTAACAGATATAATGGGCAATTTGCAAGGTCTCACTCCTAGCTGTTTTCTGTGTGATGACTGATATGGCAGATATGCTCTGAGAATGCCTCAAATTAGAAAAAAACTTAGAAAAAACATAAGGCCTGGAACATGAGAGAGGCCATGGAGGAGCTGATCTGAGAAGCCCTTAGAGGCCCAGGCAAGAGGCAGCCTGAAGACACCAGGTGTGGCTGCTCACACACAAACAGATGTCTCTGCTTATGTGTAATCCCCTCTGCTTCCAAGGGGATCAAACATCTGACCTTGAAATACTTAAACCAGGGCCCAAAGCCTTTTGTAAAGCTGATTTTTATAAATTGGAATATTATGTTTATTCAAAAAGAAGAGACTAAAACTTGCACAAGAGGAAAAGAAGCAGTATGCCAAATTTCAGAGTGATGTGTGAGGGCATAAATCACATGTATGAAGGGAATATCAGGGAATGAAGTGATGAGTTCAAACCAAGAGGGATGTGTGCTATATTCTACTCGACTTACAGACAGCAGCTTTTGTGCAAACAGGTCTTTCCAACGTCCTAAGAAATTATGAAAATTATTTATTTTTTCCCCAAGGTTTTGCCTTGTGTTTTCTTTATTGATTTTGTGTTTCAGAGGATAAATGAAATAAAGAAAATGAATACTTAGAAAGGATATTAATTTTCTTTCTTGTCTTCCCTGAAAATGACACAGCTAAGCACAAGGAGGATTACAGACATTTATGGATTTTTTGTTTAAGATGCAATGTTTGGTCTGATATTTATATAAACACTAACACAGCCAATTTGAATCTCAGAGGTTTCCAATACTCATTCCCAAAGGTACCCAAAGAGTGACCCAAACCTGGAGCTGGCATACCTGAAGGGTAATGAACTGGGGCTCCCCACAGAAAGAAGAACAAAATGCCAACAAATAATGTCTCTAAAGATACAAGTGAATTGTTCCTTCTCTGAAGCAACTGCAGCCCTCTTTTTCACTTTTTCTGCCACTATGCCTCTGAAGAAGGCTTGTGTACATTACACTAACTTATCCCAGCTAAGAGCCTGATCCAAGCAAAGAGAAACAATGGAGAAATTTGTCTGGTTGATGGCTGTAGAAATAGAAGATGGAATCATAAAATCATTTAGGTTGGAAAAAACCTCCAGGATCATTGAGTCCAACTGTTAACCCAGCAGTACCAAGTCCACCACTAAACCATGCTCCCAAGCAGCACATCTACATGTCTTTTAAATACCTCCAGAGAAGTTGACTCCACCACCTCCCTGGGCAGCCTCTTCCAGTGCTTGACAACCATTTTGGTGAAGAAAATTTTCTCAATATCCAATCTAAACCTACCCTGGTACAACATGAGGCCATTTTGTTCTCATATCCCTGGTTGCCTTGGAGAAGATACTGATCCCCACCTGGCTGCAAACCCCTTCCAGGCAATTGAGAGCATGATAAAGTCTCTCCCTGAGCCTCCTTCTGTCCCTCAGCTGCTCCTCATAGGAGCTGGAGTGCCTCTGGCCATAGCACACCATAGGCAATGCCATGGGGAGTTACTTAGTCTATTTATGTTGAACATCACAGTTACATTTCCTGCCCATTGCCTCAATGACTCACAGTTACTACACTCTGCTGATCTTAAGAGTAACTAAGGGTGTTGAGTGCTAAATACACACAATAAGCAAACCTGGTTTACTCCTTTACCCACTCCCTCCAGCACCAGAATGCCTGGGGCAGAGCACAGGGAGCCGCTGAGCTGAGGGGTGCAGAGCTCACACCTCCCAGCAGAACAAGAGCAGATACTGCACTGCACTTGGATGAGGATTTCAGTGGCTGGGCTTCCCTCCAGGCTTATTTATTACCTTGGGCAAGTTATTTAACCAGTGCCCTGAGGGCCCAAATTAAAAGAAAAGCGGTGGTAATCCTTTTCAGCAACTGTGCTTCTTGGGCTTTTCTAAACATCTCTGAGGCCAGGGACTTTTTCTCACTAGAGCTTGCTCCAGCCATGATCTAAATGTGGAGCTGAATGCCTGTGTGATCCTTCTCTAATGTACTGGGCAACACACTCCCACGCAGAGGAGTGCCCATTCCCCTCTCCTGGTTAACTCTCCTTTATTTCCCTCTGTATCTATGCAATGACTGCTCCAAAGAATTTGCATTTCAGCTGGTCCAACATTCCCAACATTATTTACTCGTGTCATTGGAAATCTAATGGCATTTTTTCTAGTGCACAGACATGTTTTCATTAACTGTGGTTAAATTCCAGCTAATGCCATTACATGATCCCTACCTTCGCTGGCAATTGCAGGGGAGTTAACATTGCATTTTCACTTCCTGCCTTTAAAAATGAGACAACTGTTTTGTTTCCAATTGCTCTGTGTATAGCACATTCCTTCCATAGTTTCAGAAAATCTGGGAAAGCTTGTGAGATATGAAAAAGGTCAACAGAATTCTAGTCTCCATTGGATATCCTAGAGCAGTGTCTGCAGTGAAATCTTTGGGGTGAGACTTTGGGCACTGGTGTGTACATGAGTGTGAGTGTTCAGAGGAAGGCTGGCCATCACGTTTTGGGAGGAAAAAAGGGATAAAGGGGCACTGGTACTGTTGAAAGCGAGTCTGAAATAGATTTTATATCCTCTGAGCTAAACCAGTAGAAGGAGTCTTGGGGGACAAGGCAAACAAATTTTTCTCACCTCTAAAAAGCCAAGCATTACTGCAGAGCTGGTTGTAAACATAAATCTGGAATGCTCTTCTCAGAGCTGTAGACAGCCCCACTCCACCTCCCCTTAGCACAATGGGGCAACATCTCACTGCCCTTGGAGGAAACCCCTGCCCAGCACCTCTCCTCGGGCTGGATCTCTGCAAAAGCTCAGTCACCAGATCCACTTCCAGGAGGCAGAGTAGAATGAAGGTCTGTCTCTGGCAGTCTTGGGGAGCAGAAAGGCCAAAGTGCACAGTCCTCCTCGAGCAGCCTTTTGCACAGCCCACCTGTCCCCACATGAGTTCAGATTAGACACAGTGTGCAGGGAGTATGGGCTGCAGCCCTCCATCCTGCCTACAGTAAATCCCAGTTATCACAAATAACTTTTTGTGGGCGGTCACAGGAGTGGAGCAAGTTTTGGTCAAGGGCACCACATTTCCAGATCAAAAGCATGTGCTTATAACCTGAGTAAATTAGATTAGGATTCAAGTGGATGCGGACCTGCAGTCAGGATGACGTTTCCTATTGACTTTTTCTAACACTTTTCAGGGCAGAAGTTGGATACATGGAGTAGATGGGTTTCCTGAGGGCATGATATGATCTTTGGCATATAGATGATGGAGTTGAGATGCCTAACACCAGAGCCAGAATGATGCTTCATTTCTTGATGGCTAATCACATCTGAGGCTTGTGCATTCAGATAAGTACAGTCACTGAGCTGGCCAGATTTACAGCTGCAATTAATTGTATTTTAGGCAGGTGATGGCTCCTTCTGTTTCACTGACTCTTCATTCTCAGATTTTGGAAGACCACAATGGCTTTTTATGTTAATTGGACTCTGCTTCCTCAGATTCTCACACAAACATTTAGCACAAAGCCCAGACTGCTCTTTCCTCAGCCATATGGCAAACTGAAACAAACAATTTTCCAAAAATCAGACATCTGAAAATAATGTTAATGTATTCTAACCCCCTTATATATACTGACCAAGTCAACAGGCAAGCTGGAATATGGAGAATGGGATGTCAGTAGGGCACACCATTCATCTTGCTCTTCAGCATCCCTAAACAATCAGACTAAGGCTGCAAGATTATGAACACAAATCCACCCTCTCCTAGAAAGCCAATACCTCCTGCAGCCCAGCATCTGCTACACGAAAGGTCAGGCACAGAAACTGATTTTTTAAATGGATTTATGCTGCCAAACAGAAATGGACATGCATCTTTAAAGATACATGTGCATGCACACGCCTATGCCTGGGATGTGGATCCTTTTTTGCTGTCACATTACACCCTACTTACACAGTGAGACAGGAGGAGGAAGCCACCACTGTGTTTGATGCCAGTGGCAGCCCAAGAAGTAAACAAAACCACACTCTGCCTTCAAGGCACCCACTTCAAAAGGATGTATACAATATGCACAAAATCAACCTGCACTGTACCTGAGTTTGTGCTTTTCATATTTACCTACATAGCACAACCTAGTCCCTTGTAGTTCACCAATGTCAGCTGTGAGTCAATCAGGAATTCTGCTTATGCAGGACTTTTCCAAAGAGGAATACCCATATAAAACATTTAATGGGACCATCACAGTAGTAGTGAACAATGATGACTAAGAAACTGCAACAGCAAATGAATTGATATTTGGTAGAATTTTTGTCATCCTAGACCAGTTTCTAAATGAAAGACCATATTCACACAGAGGATTGTTGCAGTGGAAATATATGAAAATTCTATTTGATCCTCTTTCCAAGGAAGAAATTATTTTTTGATTTGTTAAATTTAAACAAACATTTTTCATAAATTTTCCAGGCACACCTTTTCTAAAAAACTTATTGCAAAATCGGTGTTTGATGTTGCCATTCACAATATATGGCACTTTTTCCCTTGCATTAATTCTGCCACCAAACCCCGCAAACAGCTGTATGCAGAGCAGCAAGTACCTCACTTTTACCCAGTCTGTGAAACAATATCTATATGTTTATCCCACACTTTCTGTATGTTTCTATATGCTCTGACACAATATCTATATGTTTATCCCACAATATCTAGTTTATCCCACAACGTATGTGGTCATCCTAAAGGCTCATGAACAAACAAGTAGGGACAGCAGTTTCTGCATTTCCAACTTCCACTCCCTGATCTCTGAATGTGTCAAACTACCACAACATGCTGTCTGGGGTACACAATCTCCAAAATAAATCTGAAGGGTTAAATTCCCACTGAAGATGATGGGTGTTTCAGTGTGCTGGGGACATACTGGTACCTCTCCATTATCACTGCACCCCCTATTTGGTAACAATAACACAGCTATTGAAAGGAAACAACACCCTCTTTGTCAACATGACTTTGCTATTAGAATGGTTTTGAGAGCTTAAAAAACGCTGGGCAAAATTGATCTCAGAGGAGGATGTCATCGCTGTCCAGCCAGCAAGGATAAATTATCATCAGCTTTCAAAAGCAGCAGTCTATCTCTCCAGTGCTGGGAGCCAAGCAGATGGATGCCAGGATGGACAGTGTGGGGGTAGCCATAGTAACCATCATCCTGTGAAGCTCCTGCTCACATCTCTCTATCTGTCACTGCTGGGGAATAAAGCCAAGGCTCGCTGCCAGGTGCCGATATCCGGTCAGACCTTCGCTCCCAGCTCCAGCTGGGCTTTCCAATTCCCCGCAGCAATTTTCTAATCTCACCTTGTGTTTCTTAACTTTATGAATTGTGAGTAAAATTCAGTCCCAGGGGAAGATGCCTTGAGCAAGCAGCTGCCCAGCTGCTGCAGCCCATGTTGTGGGTGGATGTACTGGATGTACTGGTGCCACCCTCTGCTGGGTGCAGGAAGCCCCTCAGCCTCCCCTGGGCCAGGCGAACAACTCTCCTCAACTCACCTACTGTCAGGGTGATGGCAGAGGCACGATCACCACCACAGAAGGCTTGGAGCATCTGCAGCTCTTCATCTTACATGCATTACACCTGTGTGCCCTCTGTTCACTTTGGTGGTTGCTGAGTGCACCTGGGCAGTCCCTGTCTCATTGCCTTCAGTGCTGGTCACCTGTCCTGCACAGCTGCAGCCCGTTAGGGATGAGGCTTGGCTGCAGCCCCCCTCCCACTCACCCCAAAGTGTGTGCCTACAACAACCTGGAGTACTGCATGGCCCATGAAGAGACACTGGGGTTGACCCCAGGCTGGGTGTAGCCCATCAGTGTTCATCAAGAAGCACACAGCTACGAGCAGCGCTGTGCTGTGCTGGCTTCTAAGGGAGCTGGCTGGAGGGTGCTCTCATCCAAATACCACCCTGGCTCATCAGAGGGGATAACAGACCTGAAAGGAGAAGACTGCTCTACCAATGAGCCATGGTGTTATCCACTCTCATTTTTGCTTAAGGTTTTGTCATCATTTTCATCAAGGGCAGAAGTCTCTTAGAGCAAAATGACACCTGAGACAACTCATCCAACTGCCCTGGATGCACTCAGAACACGCTTGCTGAAAAGCAAATGTAATCACTTGTATTAAGAGTAAAGAGTAAAGCCTGCTCCTGTTTTGGAATCATGGAATAGTTGAAACTGGAACTAGCCTCTGCAGACAGTCTAGTCCCACCCCTTCATCCTTTTATGTAGCCTGTACTTCATCACTGAAGGCAGTGTTGAAAGCCTTGCTAAAATCAAGATAAACAATGTACTGCTCTCTGCTCAAGTCCAAAGCCAGTCAGTGCACTGCAGAAGGCTACTGCGATGGTCAGATGCAATTTTTCACTTCATAAATCCACACTCACTGCTCCCAGCCACCTTCTCATCCTCCACACACTCAGAGGTGGCTCCCAGAGTGATTTGCTGCATCACTGTCCCAGGGATCAAGGCGAGGCTGACTGGCTTGTAATTCCCTGCATCCACCTTCTTGCCCTTCTTGAAGAAAGCAGGACATCTGCTTTACTTTGTTTCCCAGTAACCTTTCCCAATTGATGTGACCCTCCAAAGACAGCTAAGAGTGGCCTCACAATGACAATGCCAGCTCTGGCTTCATCTGTCAGGTTCCATAGGCTTCTGTGTGTCCAGCTAGTTTAAATGTTCCCTGTCCTGATCTTCCCCCACCAAGATAAGTCTTTCCCATGCTTTCAGGAACCTGGGATTCCTGAAGGCAAATCTTATCCATGGTGAGTAAGTGAGTATACGAAGAGAAAGAGCATATGAAGACCTGTGTGTCTGCAGCCTCCTGCTGCAAACTTGCTTGAATCTATGTGCATTTGCTATGTCTGATGATATTCTGAAAACCAGAGCTAAGTTATAATCATAATCAGTGACTGCCAGCTACTGCTGGTGACCTGACCTAGCTTCAGGAGGTTAATTGGCACAGCAGTCACCTGGAGTCTGTCAGTAACACTCTCTGCAGCTCCACCCTTCAAACAGACCTTGGACCTTAGCCAAAACAAAATCAAACTGCTTCCAGTTCAGTTTTGGGAGCTGTGAGAATTTGTTAATTTTTTAACTTGGTGACAATGGGTACATTCGGTTAGACAGCCTGTTTTGAACTGACTAATCCAAGTTTTTCCAGCACACAACTCCAAATACCATTGACTTGATTAACATTTATGCACTGAAAGTGCAGCCATAAATTACTGAATGTATTACTGTTGTCACCTCCTTCCTTCTCAGCCTTGTGAAGATTTGGAATTGGCTAAAACCTGCCAGGTTTGTGAGTGGAAGAGAGCAGGTAAAGGGAATTGGAAACACCCATCATTGCCTTGCAGCAGGAAGGGCAGGGCTGTGGAGCCCTGCTCACCTGCCAGCCCTGCAGCTGTGTGCAGCCCTCCTGCTGCCAGCACGTGGACCCTGCTGCATGCTGTCCCTCCTCTTCTCATTAAATCAACAGCTAAATGTTAAATTTATTTGTTCATTTACTTTGCAAGGCATGCATCTGAAATAAAATCCCCTCACTTTAGTGGAATGGCTTCTTCCACCTTACTCTTTGTTTCTCCTTTCTCTCCTGTCACCTGAGACTTGCAAAATTATATTTGTGAGGCACAGAGGCATTAAGCAAGGAGCACTGAGAAAAGAAAAGCTTACAAACAAATTAATAATTCTGTATTCATAGCAGGGTTTGAATAAAGGTCCCTAGAACCACATGCTGCGAATGGAGGAGAAAACCAAATATTGAACAGATGCTCATCAGAAAAGCACCAGCCATCCCAAGCCCTGGAAGACACAGGAGTTCTGTGGGGGGAAAACACTGCGTGGCCATGTAATTAAGGGCTCTATCAGTGTGTCATAGGGGACTGCAGCAAGGCTACCCTGGCTTTGCAAGCCTGGCACTCTTAAAACACACCCACCTGGCATTTTCTGGGGTCAAAAAACAGGAATCCAGGCCCCCAGGACACAAATTGTGCTGTGTGTGGTTCCAGGAACACATTCCAAGGGGGAGCTGAGAGCTCAGAAGAAAGGACCTCTGCCACTTGAGCCAACAGGAGAGCTGGCAGCAGCATTTAATATCCTCTCTCTTGTACACAGAGCTGGCCTGAGATGCTGTGTGCTGGCACATACCTGGACTCCTCTGGCATTTGCCAGCAGTAAAAAGGACCCTGAAGTGCCAGAGAGCAGTGTGACTGCCTGGGTGTTTTGGAAAGGCCAGTATTGTGTTTGCATGCGCTTTACCTGCCCAAGTACACAATTCTGCCAGGATGATTTAACACAGGTAAAATAATACATTCTTCTCTGACTCCATTTTGGAAAACAGTGGAACTACTTTGGCAGCAAGTTTGGAATGAAAAATCAGCTTCACACAGACACTCAAAATTTAATATTTAATGTCTGATGGTTTTATCTGGCACAGCCATCAGCAGTTTACAACAGAACCATTGAGCAAACCAGCCCTGCCCTAAAATACTGATGTTCAGATTGATTTGCCATGATTTTATTGCTGTTTTTGTGGAATACAGGTGCTCAGAGGGCCTGACTGATCTCCAGATGTGTTGGAGAAGGAAGAGCAATTTCTGTTGGATTATAATCACTCCCAAAGCTCTCTGCAGAGAAACACCGGAAGAGAAGGAATTTTTGCATTCTAGTGAGATGTAAAAATACCACAAACATGGACCAGTGGGACTGGCTTTCTGAGCCTCTACTCATCCTGCAACAATTCTGACTCTGGTTAGTGGAAAATGAGTGTTGCAAGCTAATGAAGGCAAAATTCGAAAGCATCTGCTGGGAAAATCCCAGGAATTAAAAAAAACCATGAAGCTTCTGTTATTCTCTGGGTTAATTTTAGTCCTTAAAGATCCACACCACACTTTTCAAGCTCTACAAATCACCAACACCTCTGCTGCACTTAAACCCATCTTCTGTGGCTTCAGTGGTAACTTTCAGCCTACAGCATGAGCAGGGGAAGGTACAAAGACAGCTTCCTGCAGGGGTGAGGAGAAGGAAAATCATTCTTTGGAAATTCCCCCTCTCCGACACATGGAATTTATTTCCCTTTCCCTCATGTCTCCCCAGGAGGCACCCCTGTGGCTCATGGGGAGCCAATTCTTGCTGTAGCACTGCGCTTACCTTGCCTCCTCAGCTTGGTTATCTGCTCTGAGCCGAAGCCTTGGCTGTCCCCTGAGTCACCCTCATAGAACTGGCACCTTTTGTGGAAGGCAATAAATTTAATGCAGAAATTTCTGGGTTGTTGTTTTTGGGTTTTTTCCCTTCTGCTTTCTCCCTTCCCCTTTGTTTCCTTGCTCAGCATGAATGTTGAACCTGTAGAGATGTTCTGTGCCTACAGATTTCCTGTGTGACCAGCTTTAATGTAAGGCAGTAAATACTGCAGGTCTGTCTACCAGGAAGAATAAGTAGCTCTGCGTGTGTGTATGTATAGCTATACACACAGCAATATAATTATACTTGTATTTAGAGAGGGAGTACAATGTAAGTACACATAATTACAAGTAGGTAAATATAATGGAACAGCTTGAACCTAGTTGAAAATTTATTTTTTTAAAAATTTAAGTTTCCAGTTTTCACTGATGCATTGAACATCCGCAAAATCAGCCAAGTGCTCATTTTAATAGCAAAGTTAAATACCACAGACTTCCTATTCGATTCAAATAAGTGTATGAAAGAGTTTCCCTCAGATAAGGTTATTTGCTTTGGGAAACAAAAGCCTGTTTGCCTGGAACACGAGTGCCGATGCTTTCTCCTGGGCAGCGCTGCCGCAGCCCCACGGAAGCAGATGGCAGAGGGTGCTCCCGGGCACAGCTTTGATCTGTGCCAACGCTCTCTCCAAAATTACTGTGCACCTAGCTTCTGCTGGAGTGAGGATACTCTGAGATCCCCAGGGAGAGCAGGGCACCCACAAGCCCACCCGCACCCTCTGAGAGCCAGGCATCTCTCTTTGCTGCCGTGCAGGGGTGCATTGGCAGATCAGGGCTGCGCTGTCAGGGCGGGAGACTTCCAGAGACACACATTATTCCACAGACACCTCACAAACAGTGTGCCACCACGCATCTGTCTTCTACACCAACACATGGTTTACCTTAGCCATGCATGGTACAGATGAGATCCAGCCTCAGTTCAGCTCAGTAACCAATGCAAGACAAACCATGCATACAATCTGTATCTCAGGCACAGAACCCACTGGGCCAAGGTGCCCACCAGTTTGCAGCAGCTCAGCCCCAAGAGTCACCAGGTTGCTGTATTTATGTCAGGTGAGAATCAAATGTGATAATTAGCAGTAAGCCTCCAATGTACCATGGAAAAAAATTGTCCAAGTTTTGAATAAATTACTTAGTATATGTACCTGTGGGAAATAAATGTGTTTTGGAGTTTTTTTTCTTGAGTCCTCAAGCAAGAAGATGAATACCCATGGTATGGTATTAAAAAAACACCATCAAAGTTCCCATTATTACCAAACTCTCAGTTTCTGGGACCCAAAATCCAATTATTTTTGAGACTGTAAGAGAACACGAGCTGCCCACTCCTTCACAGACATTTACATCTGGATTTTTCTTCCCTTTAAAAGAGATGTACAAGGAATATTCCAAGAAGAGGATATGGAGGTATATCCTTCAAACCACACACTACTCAGAATTGCAAGTGATGCTGGCCTCATTTTGTTACTGCTGCTCTGTATCACCAAGGCAGCTGGGCACAGACTTAGGATGGTGTATTAATTAACCTTTAAATAAAAAGCACACTCAGATTTGACTGGAACTTCTTGCCCCAGTCTCATGTTGCTATCCCTTTGAGATGCAAGCTGGCTTCCAGGGAGTTGCACTTGCTTATATCAGGGCTCCATTTTGTCCTGTAGAGAATGAGAACATGCAGTTTTCAACTGTGAGTGTTGAAAGGATGGAGGCATTGCCATAATTCTGCCTGGGACGTGGCCAGCAGGGAAAATCCAACCAAGCTGCAGTTGCCACTTGCCTTCCCTTCAGCCCCTTTACAAACACTCCCCGAGCACAGTAACATTTAAGTGATTACTACCATCTTGCCACCATCTTGCCATCACCTTACCACACTTGCACACCCCTTGTACACTGGATAAATGGCAAGATGGGGAGGCTGCCCACACCACCATCTTCATGTCATCTTGGAACCAAAAGGTGTTCTCTGAAATTTGCAGGCAAATTCACCATTTGTAACCTAATTTCTCCTTTCCTGCTCCAAACCCCACCTCCAAAACTTGCACCATTTTCAAGCCAGCTGCTAACACGAAAGCAGCCTATTCATACCACCTGTCCCTCAGGTAAGAAAGCAAATTCATGTTATCTGCCTGACTCCAGCCTTGCTGAAGTTGATTGCAGTGCTTGCTAACCAAAGCCTGACCCTGCTGCAATCCCCAGCATAATTTCCACCGACTTCAAAGAGGTCCCAGGACTGGTGCAATGACTCCTGCAGGCTTGGCACCGGGCTTTAAATCACTGCACAAAGTCACTTGAGAAGCTGTCGGCAGTCAGAAATGAGTCATTAGTATGCTGCCAACACAGTATTCAGTGACAAAACCCAGCTGCCACTGTAGTCAAGAATGCAGTTTCTTCAGCACTACTGTAAGTCTTATTAGCATAGAAATCAAGTGTATGTATGTAATTGAATTTCTTTGTCACATCCTACTATGAGATTTTCCATCAATCCTGATTGTTACTAAATTTGAACTAACAGCCCATATTTGCACTTAAGCAACATCTGAAAGAGGACTACACAAAGAAAGACTTTCCTAAGTCAACACATCCTAGAAAACAGCAGCTGTGCAAAGGCAGAGGCAAGCAATATTTCATTTTCCTCCCCATAGCACTCTATCTCTTGGCACCTCCACTTTAAATCTGGGTTCTGCTGGCAGCTTTGCATTTTCTCTCAGCAGAAAAGAGCTGTGATGCAGCCAGTGAGAGAGCAGGGGCTGTCCCCAGCAGGAGAGTCTGTCTGCAGCATTTGTCAGGATATGATGGTGCTGGTTGCTGTTGATTAGGAAGTGAGATCTTGCTGTAGGTGAAGTTCATTTTAGGTCACTGGTAAGCTCAGCTCCTGGAAAAAAAAGAAGTAATAAAGACAAGAGGGGAATAGCAGGAGCATTGAGGAGCATAATTTCCAGGTTGACTTCACAGATATAGGAATAGCTGTTCAGAGGCAAAATGAGTCTCAGAAACAGATAGATGTGTTGTCTCTGCAGGTTTGGGGTGTGCTGGGGATAGGTAACGACTGACTAATCCAGGCTGGATTGAGAATGCAGCCACCATCACTGTGGCTGACTTTTTAGCGGTTACTTCTCAAGGGATGACATTAATCCACTTAAACCACCTAGCCATATTTTCCTATGTTTTCCAAGCATGACTGTGGTCTAAACCACAGACACCTGATGAAACGGAATAAAGGTGGTGAGTGAGGAAATTAAATATCCCCTCCCTCTACAGATGGTCATTGTAGACCTTGATCAGGTTTTGTTGCTAATACTGTATTGTGTACCCATCCCTCATGCTTTGCTGCTACAACAACATTTCTCCAAGCAATCTACAAAGTCACCAGCCCTTGTCCATAACCTCAAGAAACCAAGTCCTATAAACCTCTGGCAGCCTAGTATTGGAGTGGGGCCAGAGCCAGGGCACAAGATGTATCCAAGGACCAAAGCTAGACTCACTCTGCAAAATTTCACAGTTCATTCTATCACAAGATTCTGACATGAGCCAATTTCCCCTGAGATGGCCGCAGATTTTCAGGAAACATGACTGTTACTCCTACAGCTCTCAGGATCTTTGTAAAGCAGGATTTTGATCCTGTTTTTGTGTTGTTGTTGTGGGATTTGGTTTTTTTTTTAATGATAGTAACTGCAACTAAATAGAGACAATAGGGGCAGAATATCTTTGAATATTGGATGCTCTGTAAGCGGCAAATCATAGTGAGACTTTTCCTAGTGTGTCACAATGCCACATAATACTATTATGAAACTGATATCATCACCCACTGATGGGAGTGGGCAGACACAGAGCTCACTTCAGGGGCCAAAATCCCCAAAGAATTTTTTCTTCAAGAAATAAGCCCTAAGATAAATTGTCTTCTAAATCAGTCAGAAGGAAGGAGTGACCTCCTTACTCTCCTGCCACAGTACAACAGAAGCTTCAAGAGACAGCTAGCTCCCACCATGAGCCATGATCCTGAGCCTTGTCTTCCACTGGAGAGCCTGAGGATGCGGCTGGCTGGATGTTCCTTTTAGGGAATCATGAAAAAGGAAGGGAGTGGGTAGGCTGTGTGTACACAGCATTAGCTTTTTCCTACAGGTTCCATCCATGCTGCTGAATAATTACTTCTCTTTGGCCAAATGGTGTTACTGTGTCTCCCTTTGGATTGCTATAAAATTGACTTTTGTTCCAGGCTGGATATACCATTATTTCGTTTTTCACTTTCACTCTCGGGAATTTCTTTTACCTCTGTGATTTCAGTTATTGTGAGCTCGTCTCTTTTCAATTTTACACAAAATTTCAGGTGTAGAAGGTAATAATTTGGGAAAACATAAGAATTTCAGAGAGGAAGTCTGTGGCTTCCTTTGTTTTCCCAGCTCAACAATGCCAAGCAGGTGCCAGCCCACCCTCTGCAAAGAAGGGCAAATTTTGGAGGCACAAAGTAACTTCAGTAAGCACTTGTAGAATGCTCTCTGCCACAAAACCATACTTCTGGAGGAGCATGATCCCAGCCTTGCCCTTGAGTTGGTGTTTTTGGCACCAAGTGATATTAAACGGGGATTCCTCTGACGTCACCATTTGTCAGATCCTGTTGCAGACACTAAATATCCCCAAGGACATGGAGTGCATTTGCTCCAGCAAAACACTTAGCCCTAGCTAATATTGCTGCCAGCCTCTCCTGAGGGTTTTTTTCTTTTTTGGTTAGTTTGCTAATTCAGTAAATATTTAGAAATCCATGTTCTGCTAAAACTACAACACTGGATACCATTCCCTTTTGTTCAAAATTGTTTGCAGAAATAGGCACAATTATATCAAGATTCCTAGTTAATACTCACTGGCCTAAAGGCAAAAGATCCTAAAAGGGTTAAAAACAAGGTGGGAGGGAAAATGGGAATTTGGTATAGCAGGTTAACCGTGCATTGAAGCCTGTGTAGCTGACGCTGTATCAGAAAATTTGTTTTCAAACAAAAAAGCCAGAAAGAATTCAGAAATAAGGCAGGGAAAATGAAGGTTCAAGACAGCATATAAAAGGTGAACATTAAAAATCTGACAGAAGGATGGGAAGAGGCTGCCTCTAGCACATGGCACAGAAAGCCAGGTTGTGCACGGCTATAGGGAGACGTCTCCCAGGAATATGACACTTTACGGAAGTGCTTCTGCTGAGTGCAGGCCCCTGGGTTTCCTACCCACTGGTGCTCCCTTTGCTGCACCCCCACTGCACACTGGGGCCCATTGGTTTGCCCCCAGCAAGGGGCTGGTGTCCCTGCCCCAAGCGTTTATATCCAAGGGACTCGGCAAACCATGGGAGCAGCCAACTGCTGGGCAGAGGTCTCCAGAGCAAAGCTGACACCAGACAGTCCAGGTCCAAAGTCCAGACTGTTTTAGGAGGAAATTCTGAATCCTCACCAGTTCTTAGCAGGGCAGAATTAAAGAGGCCAGATATCAGAGAGGCCAGAATACAACCCAAAGTGTCAACAAAGAATAGTGATGCCCTTGAGGAGACAAAAGGCACCTGGTGGCAACAGGCATTCTGGGCTTAGCTTCTGACTACCCAGCCCAGGAACTTGCTGGTTGTCACTGCTGCATGGCTTTTTCCCCTAGGAATGAAAAAAACAGGAAAGCTTCCTGCTTTCTGCAGCTGCTGTGACTCTGCTGTGAGCAGCACCCATTGTGGATGGTTAAAAATGTGTTCAGCTGTGTTCATAGGACAATTCTTCAGCCAGCCCACAGGCAGGCAGTTGCCACTCAAGTGTCCAGGCAAAGGTCAGCAACTGTACAACCTGAAATTATTTTAAATACAGGACAGTCACTTTCTAGTGTGTTGAATAACTATCTATTTTATACAGGACCAACCCCAGGAGTCAGCTCCACTGTAAAAGGAAGGCTAATAGCATGGTTTGCAAATCACACACTCGGCTTCTTTGACACATCTTATCAAGATGGTTCCTTACAGCAGCATAATTTACCTTCTCACAATGCAGGTCAAAGCACGAGGCTCTCAGGGGAGGGATCTCCTCCTGGGTAATGGGCTAGGGAGGCAATTCTGTGGGGAGACATTGCTGTGTTTGAAGTCCCCCTTTAACCTGCCACCACAACCAGTCCTGGCAGGACAAAGAGCAAAGGGATGGAAGTCCTAGCACTTCCACACACCACACCCCCAATGTGAGTGCTCCCAGAGAACCCCCAGGACAAACACACTGCAGCTCTCCAAAGGAATTAGAAGTAATTATTCTCCCTTCTGTCAAGACTGTTGGGATAATCCATAGGATTTGCCTCTCTGTAGATGCATCTGTGGATGCTCTATCTGGTCCTGAACATTACTGAGGGGTCTGCTCTGCTTTCATGGTGCAAGAATCTAGAAATATAAAAGGAACCCTCCTGCCTAACCACATCCCTTCATAGGGTTCTTCCCCTTAACACTTCCCATCAGGTTTCAAATCTTTGTATTCTTCCCCTCTTGCCAATAACAGTTCAGTAAGATTTAAACTCTTCCACCATGGCAGCTTAGGTGTCTCCTGTGCAGAGGGCTGGGGAGAGAGAGAAAGGATACTCTGAGATGCACTACATGTCTTTGGCTTCTCTGAGATGTGAAAATAAAGCATGCCTGTGTCACATGACACAGACTACATTTGAAAGGACACCATGCTGCATTCAATAGTGTAATTTCTGTGAGGCCTGGTACACCATCTCAATGTACATTAGGATGTGCGCGCCAAAATAACATGGAGAACTGAAATGTATTGGGACAGCGGCTGTACCTGAATCTGCTGATTCAACTCTCAAAGCTGCATTTAGCAGCTGTACTCTTTGAGCCCTGCAGATGTCTATTTTAATCATCTGTCTTAAAATATCAGCTGGTTTTATGCCCTATTCTGAGGCTTACCATCCCTCACAGAGGCTGAGTTGATTTCTCTAGGCACTGTCATCCGATCAAAATTGCAAATGGGCAGGAAAGAGAGAATAGAAGAGCAAGTTGCTTTTGTTTGTAGTTGTTTCCACACGTCTTGTACAGCTTGTGGCTGAAACACCTCGGTAGGGCATAGCTGCAGAACCTGAGCCTGCCATCTGGATGGGACCAGAGGGACTCTTTCGTTGGAGATCTGCAACACAGCAAAGTGAGGTAAAATCCTCATCAAAAGCAGAGATTCAAGTCAGCACACATCCCTTACCCAAGACTTCCTCCTTCTGTTCTGACTTGCTGTCTAGGAAACGTGGCACTGAACAGCAGAGAAGCTGCTCCTTTCTGTGGTAGAACATCCTACCAAAAAACAGGCCAAGGGTCCTTCCTAAGCCACACTCACAGCATCAGCTCACCAATTTCAGCACTGCCCTTTTATGTTACTTTTTAGCAAAATATAACAAAAATTAATTCATAATATTGTTCTTTTCTTGAGGGCTCTTCTCCTTCTCGCGGCTGTGCTGACCCACACACTGACCATGCAAGGTGTGTCATGCTCATGTAGTTTTAGTATTTTAGCTATCCCCAATGCACCTGCAATTTGTGCAGACACGAGCCTAGGATCACCTGTCATCTGGTTAATTATTACAATTATGGACAAATTACAGAGCTCACTGCTATAGGATCTTCCATAAACCCTTTCAGCCAAAGCTGCCAAGGCCAGATTCCATACACAACTCTTCATGACTTCCAAAGGGTGATGAGTGTGAGGTGAGGGATCTCAGCCATGGAGCCTTGCTCAGCCATGGCCCACATATGTTACTCATCATCAAAGCCAAGGTTTTTAGCATTTCTCCTTGTGGCTGTAATAAGGAGGAAACACCCAGGAGGACAGGAGATTGTAGCAAGTTGGGCATCAGTCTCTTCTCCAGCCTCAAGTTGTGCCAGGGGAGATTTAGATTGGATATTAGAAAAAATTTATTCACAGAAAAGTTGGTTAAGCATTGAACAGGCTTCCCTGGGAAGTAGTTGAGTCATTATACTTGGAAATAATTAAAATATATAAAAATTGGTATAAAATAACATGTCATAAATATATGATACTTGGGGACATGGTTTTCTGGTGGACTTGGCAGTACTGGGTTACCTGTTGGACTCAATGATCTTAGAGGTCTTTTCCAACCTAAACAATTCTATGAATCTGTTATTCTAAGACATAAAAATGCTGTATGGGAGTGTGGCCCACAGCCCAGCAGCTAGAGGCGAGAGAGGTGTGAATGGCTTGTAGACTGGTGGCCCATTCTAACATCCATAAGAAGAAGCTACTCCTGAGCCTCTGAGAAGCCTGTTTCACCCTTGTGCTGGCCACAGCAGATGCCTGTCTTCCATATTGCATGAGTGGGTGAGGTGGCTGCAGCCCTCGTGCCGCAGTCTGCCCAAGGAGGCAGTCAGCCCTGCTCCCCAGGGCAGCAGCTGCAGCTGAGGCCAGGTGAGTCATGGGCTTGACTCACAGCGACCTTTTTGCTACAATTACAGGTTTCAGGATGGAGTTGAGGCTCTTCCCTGGTCAGCCAGGCTTTGCAGACACCAAGCCAGACCTGTGCTAGGCACCTGTGTTTAGAAGGACGGGAGGAGGCTTGCCCTCTGGAGACAGCAGCCTCTCCTCACAGCAGCGCAGCCTGAGTGAGTTATGGTTTCTCATGCCGTGTCCGGCAAAGTTGTCAGGCTCCTGGCATGTGTGTGACTCTCTGTATATCTCAGAGAGCCAACTTACAAACAGATTCTGAGGGCTTTTATGCTAATAAATGCTAAATAAATTTTAGCTGCTGTTTTCAATTTTCAAAGCCTGCTTTGTCAGTGAAAACCCGCATCCTCCCCACCATGGCATGGCAAACTCTGCTGACGGTTTTTCCACCAGCAGTTACAACACATCACATTAGGTGGTCCTATCTCGGGAGAGGAGACAGCTGATGGATGGGGAGGGGAAACTGATATAGCCTAACCATGAGGTCTCACTGCCTGCCTGGGAAATAAAGGACACCAAAATATAACTGCGTGGGAAGGACTTCTAAGAAGAATTTGTCCCAAACCATTTCTGGAAACTGATGATAACATTATTTACTCAAATGCAGGAAGCTTGAGATTGCAACGAATGATGAAAGGGTGAGGGGGAGAAATATGTACTTTCCCCTGCCCCTTCCCAAAAGATAGAAGTAAAATCCCCACCAGCAAACCCCTGGTTGTTAGGCTGTGCAGTCAGAAGCTGATATATCCTTCTGTGTTTGTGCATGTGCACATCTCACACCCACACACTTCTGCCCATCCTCCTTTGGACCCTAATGCCAGGGACCCTTTCCAAAGCCAGGCACAGTATCCCACAGAGAGGAGTCCAGCTGTTGGGATCTTTCCCAGAAAGCAAACACTGCTGCATTGAAGCTTTTCTGGCTTTTCAGTAGTTAATCTGGGATACCCAGAAACCCTCTCCAATGAGAAGAGATGGGAAGCAAGGGGATGTGCTTAAAAGCTTTTGTATTTATTTATTTATATGTTTGTGTTCATGTTTATGTAAATTTTGCATAAATCTAGACTGGACTTCGGGAGACTGATCTTTCAAATACAGAATCCAGCTGTTTGAAATCACGAGGAATGTACATTCCCACCAACAGTGTAAAGCCAAAATATAAAAAGGCAAATAGCTCAGCTAGCCAAAAGAGGGGCAGAGGAGAGAATATCTCTCACAGAACAGCATCCTATCCCCTTGTGTATTTATTTCTCTATTGCTGCTGCTTACTCTGGGGGGTGGGGAGAAGGGGGGGAATAGATTCTGGTTGTTTTGGAATCTACTGCAAGATGAAGCATCTGTCAGCATCTACTCAAAGAGATTCCAAGCCATGGGCTCTGCTATGCTCAAAGCCAGTGAAAGCAGCACAGTCCCCAGGTATTTTACTATGCTGACAGACTGACTGATCTGGATTCAGCAGCATTTATTTTATTTCAGCAGTGCCAATCACCCCAGCCACTGTGAATCTGCTGGTAAACCAAAGAGCCCCTCCTCATCACATTCCATGGCTCAGTGCACCCATAGAATCACAGACCCTTCTGCCAGCATCAGGCCACATCCTCAGGACAAGCTCCTCATTGTGTGTTCTGTAAAATTTAGTAGCAATGTCAGCACAGGCACACATCTTGTCTGTACATACAGGTATGATGGGGCACTCCAGTGAGAGCTGCAGTACTGGTGACCTCTGAGGTTCAGGCTGCCACTCACTGACTTCAAGGTAAGTTATATCTGTTCCTTAGGCACAGAAATGTACATTACATCTCTGCAGAATACATTAAAGCACCTGCTACAGAGATCAGCCCTCCTTTCCCAACTACAGGGAACAATAGGGAGAGAAGTTAGCCTTCTGAACATTCTTTCAAGCCCTAAATAAATTGTCAGGCCTTCAACATTATTTCTGTCAAATCTGTGATTATTATTATTACAATCAAGATTATAATAATGGTTTTGACAATCTGCTTTGACACCTAAATGTGGAATTTGGAGTATAATGCAAAAATGTCCATTTGAGTGGGAAAAACCAAGGTATCTTTGGGGCATGCATGTACTTAGCCTTGCACCCCAAATGAGCTATGCAGTACATAGATTAACAGGTCTCCATTTTTATAAATAATCATTTGCACACGTGCAAAAATGCACTGGCAGAAAGGAATAACCAAGGGTGAAGCCAGCAATTCAGAGGTTAATTACTATCATTAAGAAAAATATCCCACTTCAGCCACATCAACTTTAAAGCTAGTTGGAAGTGGCCCTCTAAGAGGTGGAAGCAGCCATAAATAGAAGCTGTTCAATCTGTGATATAATAAGTGTGATGTGATACAGAGTCTGTTATAAAATTTCATTGTAAAAATGCCTTGCCAAACAAGAGAAGGGGCAAATCAGTTCAGTGAACTCCAAGGGCCCCTAAACCCAGATGGATCTCTCACTGATGCCCAAGGTATTTTATAACCCTGGTCTGACACTGCTTCAGGACTGTGATAAGTACTGTGACCCAATTTTCACCAGCACTTCACAAGTAACAGGGGAGCCCTGATTCCTGCAACATTGGGACCCTGACTTTACCACTACAAACCCTCTGCAGCCTGGGGGTGGATACTGTCTGCTAACCCAGTTTTCCCTCCTCCTGTTTTCCAGACAGGAGCTCAAAAGGAGCAGTGCTCCCCAAAACCTCCCCTGATGGCTCCACATCCTTTCAGCCACCAACAGCATTTTTCCTAGTCCTCAAGATGGTCTTTGCTAGTCCTTGTTGCTTGAGTAGTTGTGGCTGTGCAGAGAGAGGTAAGGATAGCACTTGTGGGTGGATACCCCTTAAGGCATAAAGTGAACACTTCAGCTGAGCACACGAGATTTCTTCCAGCTGACTGATGCATTTCAATGTCGAAAATCATGTATTAGTGTTTAGATGACAGCTTTTCTTACATTTACTATGCCTGTGTTACAATGATACCTCTCCAGAGCCCACCGGTAACTGAGTGCTGGTAATTAAAATGATTCAGATCATCCTTGTTTATGCCTTTTCCCACTGAAACTGCCTTGATGACACTTCCCTTAAATGCTTCTGCAGCACCTGCCACTGCAGAGAATCACTAAGGAAAGAATTACAGCCATGATTAAGTTTCAGCTTTCAGAAAAGGAAATGCTTGAACTAAAACCCATCACCTGTTTTGATACAAATTGAAAACATTGGTTTTCTTCAGTAAGTCAAAGCTTCAAACACCGTACCCTAAATTCAAGCAGATGTTCTTTAGTCACAGCTATCTGCTATTACTTTTTCCTCAGCTCAGCAACAGAGCAGTTAGCAGAAGTCATGTGAAAGGGGCTGACATTAAACAGAGAATGTCGTTAATGTTACAGTTCCAAAGAAAAGGGAGATTTCTTTTATATTCGTTCATGGCTGTGGTTGATAATTGCTTCCTGTCTTACACCTACACAAAATTCATGAATATAATTACAGCAGCACAGTGCTGAATTCAATCAGAAGGGAGTATTGATTTGTCTATAAATCAAAAGCCATCTTGCTCCAGTTCTATTTACAAGGTAAAAAAAAGACCTTTCTAAAAAAGCTGCAAACCAAGGAAGGGTAATATATTGCAGAAAACCTCACTTGTAGATTATAGGGCCAGAAGGGAATATGATAATCTAAATATGTCTACATATGCAAACCACAGATTTCCCAAATTAATTAAGCTTTTCTCTACAATGTATTTTTTGAAGAAAAAACATCCACTTATTTTGGTAGATTTTCAAGTGCTTAACTTCATTTATATGCACATAAATTATTTCCATCTTCTGTGCAGCAGAGCCTGCTGCCTGGAACTGGAGCAGGTGCTTCTGTTCTTGAGGTGCACATCCAGGTGACTCACTGGCAAAAGAGGGATGCCAGCTAGCACTAGGGGCTGCTAGCAGGAGTGGGGAGAAACAGCTGTAATTTTTTAGCTCACTCACTTTCTTCCCCTTCTAGAGCCTCATCATGACTGGGAGACATATAATGAACTTTGCAGTAAAGGGGAATGAGAATGAAGGGATGTTTCTTTTCTTGATAGACAAAACAAGACTACATCAGTCCCTCTGGTAAACATCCATCACCAAGAATTCAGCTCAAATTAACTGTCTTGGGAACACTTGCAAGTTCCTGACTTCACCTGGGGCTACTAGCAATTAAACCCTGTTGCTGTCAGCTGAGAAAGAATCGATCAGAACCGATGGCTGCATAGTTCTGCATGGATGGTTCTTTCTAGTGAGCCACCCAAACAATATTAAAATTGATTTTGTGAAGCATTCTTGGATGTTTTAATAAATGTATACTAACAGTCTATTTATGAGGCTACAGCGTAGAAGGATTAAAGCCTGATCAATTGTGACGTGCCTTCATTTTTAAATAGGAGCCTGTTTGAAGAGACACAATCTATGCCGACTATAATTACATATATTAAGTTATGCCACAGTCTGTTCTGCCATTGACTATGTAAGACTAAAAACATTGCTAGGAAATGGCTAACTAATTAATCAAATTGGCTCATTTCCAACAGCTTTCATTTTATCAATTTTACCTCAGATCTACTTTTATAGAAACAGTCAACCAAGGAGGAAAAGCTACTGCAATGGAAAGTGCTTCAAGAAATCACTATAAAGAGTCCAGTTTTTTCCACTGCTCTAACGAGTATGATTCAGAAATTTGAAAAAATGAAGTGTTAATATCTTATTTCTAAGTATCGAGGAATGATGATGGATGAGGTGCACTGCTAAAGCACACCCTATACATGAATATATACAGCACCTACCCTGTTTGCCAAGTGCCATAGATAAAAACAGAGTATGAAATACCCTAAGTGCTAAGACATAGGAAGCTGCATTGTGTTAAGCACTTGTGTCACTGAGTTTGTAGAAGATACCTGAAGAGTAGCTATTGCTGCTTAACTAAGGACTTAAAGCTATGGAAAAATGTTGTGGGATTTTCCTTGAAGTTTCATTTAGTAAGGCTCCTGACAGAGTCTCAAAGACATTATTGGTGTACTCCTGTGCCTAGCAAGCAAATGACCAGCTCTGTGGGGCACTTCAAAGCCTAAGGTTAAGAGCAAATTCTCACTCACAACCTAGAAGAAGAGTTTAACCTCTCAAAATGGCATCTTGAGCAGACACCCTGTAGCTGCCAGAGAGGATGATAAAAGGCAAGGGATGGCTCCTGCAGCTTTCTCAGGTGTAGCCCCTCATGAGGCACTGAGCCACAGCAACACCTCCCTTCTGAAGATGGCCCTGGGGTATGGAGGGCCACGTCTTCATTTTCTCTGTACACAGAGAGCACAGTAAGCAGTCTTGTTGAACCCACGTTGATTTAAAGAATGTTAGAAACATAAAGGGGATGATAATGTAATAAAATCAGCAGTTTTTCAAAAAGGTTATTATCACTGTTCCTACAGCATATTTTGTCTGTTAATAAAGGAATGTCTAAGGAAATTAAATGTATGACCAAACCGCTGATAAAAAACACCCACTGCCTCAGAGAGCAATGTCAAAAGATGTGGCAACCCCTAGCTTTTGGCCTTGGATCTAGAATACTCACAGAGAAACCCTGGGGAAAACATGCCTTCCCACCCCTTCCTGTGAAGCAAGAGTTTTGGGCAGATGGGTCTGGGAAGGTGACGAGGCAAGGTGGAAACTAAACTAGGAAATTACTTGACTCTGTAAAGTGAAAACCACTGTATATAGAATATAAAGAAGTCATTGCAAACACAGTCACAGATACCTTTTAGAAAGATTTGATTTTTCTCCTACTGATTCCAAGAGGATTCAGACAGTGAGCCTACCAAGGTGCTCTGGAAACTCTCTCAATAGCATATGTGCATATTGACTTGTTTACCAGTTTGAGAAATTAGACCCTGACTGTTCACAGCATGACAGCTTAGGTTGCAAGAAGGTGACACTCTCTTCTGTGTACAGAATTAGTTAATCCCCATCTGCTAGTGTGCCTACAATTCTAGTCATCTCCTGAAAAGAGACCAAAAGCCAGGCAGATAATTAAAACACAAGATGTTTTAAAATGCTAAATTTTTCACTCAGGCAAGCAGCTGAAATAATTTTTGCCATTTTGTCTCCTTTTGTCTTCTCTTCCCCAGACATTTGGTGAATTTGTTTTCTGACAGGGATATTCACTAGGCATTCATGTTCTATGGAACCCTTACAGAATATCTATAAAAAGCAGATCCCAATTATTCCACCACCAATGTTGGCATATGCAGCCTACACCTTGCCAGTCAGGAGTCGCTGCACGTCACACACACTCACTGAGGAAGCAGAACACAGCTGAGAAGGGATAAGGAGAAATATCACCAATGTGAATGGGTACAAAAAGTTTTCAACGAAGACCGATATATTGCATAATTTGAAGATGCCCATTTGGCCAGGTGACATCATAAACCTAATCGGCAAGCAGGATCTCCAATGAATACTTACTTGGGGAAATCCCTGGGATGAACATGAGAAAAGCCATCACAGGCCAGACTGTCCAGCCAGACCAGGGCCCAAGAGCACACAGCCCTTCTCCCCAGGTGCTCCAGGGAGCAGCACCAGCCACTGTGACACGAGCGCACGAGAAGCCTCAGCACAGGATCATACTGGTACAGCAGGGCAGGTCAAGGGCCAGAGCTGGCTTGAGTCCAGCTGCCAGGGACATGTCACCACTGGCACACATCCATGCAGGCACTCCGCTGAGGACCTTGATTTTAGGCACATTTAAGATCACTTAGCATTTTATCAAGGGTTTTTTAAAATTGCATTTTCCAGCTGGAGATCCTGAAGTGATTCTGGGATGGTTCCTGTCAATTTACCTGACTATGGCCTAATTATTTCAGAAAGTGTTCCCAGCAACATTACAAAGAGGGAACTTTATTCTTTGAGCACTTAACACATGGCTAAATTTGACTAAAGCCCCTTCTGAACTCCACAGCCCTTAAAGGCCTTGGAATTTGAAACATCATACCAACTAATTCCTTAATATCTATGGCCCAGTTTGAAGTAATTAATGTAGTTTCACCTTCATTTATTCAAATTAGAGTTCACACTGAGTACAGGCTACGTAAAACACAAGAGACTTACAAAGATCAACTGGCTTATGAATGATCCCTGGACAATAAATTTTTGTTCAGATGCTTACTGAATTTCACATGTATGCCACCTAATAAATTCAATAATGTCAGAAATTTCATCTCCGTGGTAAAAGTGTCCTGACATAAGGACTGTTCATGGTCCCAAATGCATCCATTTGTTCACAAAAGAAATCTCCAGTTACAGCCTCCCTTAGAAGCTGTCCTCCAGCACAGGAGAATTAAAATCCCTTCATTTCCTAGTGAGAAGGTTTTGTGACAAGGAAATCTGGAAAGAAAAGAAAAAGCTCTCATATTCTTTTTTGTTGCTGTTGTTGCTTGCAAAGTCTAATAGTTACTATATAGTAACCACCATATGAGCATTGAGAAATGAAAACACTGTTCTTTTGTCTCTCTTTTTTTACCAGGCTGCTTTCCCATGTGAGATTGATGTATGCAGAGCAATCACAGTGTCCACAGGAGACCAGGTACATGATTGAGGATATCAGGGTGAATGAATGGGAGCAGTCACCTGTGTCACTGATAGTCCTGCTTTAAGCAAAACATCCCAAAATATGACCCCAGGCTTGACTCCCATTGCATCAAAGGCAAAGTCCTTTACTTCTCTCTGCCTCAGCCTTCCTGCCACTCTGGGCCTCACAACACAATGATCAAATTTGATTATTTCTGTTCATCAAAGGACTGGAGCACGTCTCTTACGAGGACAGGCTGAGTTGTGGCTGTTCAGCCTGGAGAAAAGGAGGTTTTGAGGAGATGTTATTGCACTTTCCATAACCTGAAGGGTGCTACAAGAGAGTTGAAGAGGGACCTTTTTGCAGGGACCTGTAATGAGAGAGGACGAGGGATGGCCTTAAACTGAAGGTGGGCAGGTTTAGATTAGCCATTAGGATGAAACTCTTTGCTGTGATGATAGTGAGGCACCAGAAGCAGTTGCCCAGAGCAGCTGTGTGTGCCCCATCCCTGGAAGTGTTTGTTCAAGGCCAGGTTGGATGGGACTTTGAGCAACCTGGTCTAGTAGAAAGTGTCCCTGTCTATGGCAGAGGGTGAGCAACTTAAGGTCTTTAAGGTCCCTTACAACACAAACCACTCTGTGATGATTCAATGAGTATCATTAAGGTCCACCCTTCAAATGGACTCATCAGGACTGTCCTCATGAGAGCAGGACATGGCCCTTTGTTCATGCACTCTTTCAACACCTAACTACCCAGCAAGGAGCCATCTGAAGCAAGCGGCTGGGAGGGGTTATTCTCCAAATCTGTGGGGACTTGATTCAGAGGAATCCTCCTCCCTTACCTGCCCTTTACATCTCTTCCTCACACACAGTCACAGGGATCTGATCCCCCATGGGCCCTTCCCTCTCTGGAGAGGTTCAAAATGGAGATGGAGGCAGGCAAGGAAAGCAACTCTCACAAGCTCCTGGCTGTACTGCTGCAATCTGCAGGAAGCTCCACAGAGCTGTGGAAGCAGAGTGGGAATCAGAAGGTTCCTTGCCTAAAAGACAGGCAACACAGGGTGCTGTGAGACTGAGGATAACACACAGGAGGGAGCATGGGGACAGAATACAGATGGGTTTTGTGAAGCTGTCCTCTGCTATTTAACAACCTCTGCTAAACACTCTGTGCTTAAAATGTCCTTAAACTGGAAACTGTCTACCAAATGTAGCCTGAGGGCAGCTCTCCAGTTTGCCTTGTAACACTAATCTGCTATCAAGACAAGGAAAACATATAAAACAGGTTTCACAATTAGGCAGGTAACAGCTCCCCCAGCCCCTTGTTCAAGTGGGAAAATGAAATAAGAGGCACTGGTGGGCCCAGGCAGACGCTCCAGGCTGGACTGGGTTTCCCTCTGGGGCAGGGCTTGTGCCCAACAGCGGCTCTGCCACAGGAGAAGGGCACATCCTGGCCTCCTGACCCACGAGGGGTGAGCCTCCAGGGCAGCCAGGTTTCAGCATTCAGACATGTGAGCAGGAGCACAAAGAAGCCATTTATGCTGCTGCAATTGCAACATTAGATTTCAGTTTTATTCCCAAACATGAGCTGAGCTCTCAGTCATAGACGAGCTTTTTAATCAGCCCTGGCAGAGATGAAAAGCCCGAGAAAGAGAGGCAGTGTCTGTGCAAGAACAGCTCATTTACATTAAATAATTATCCTGGAGGAAAGAAACAGCAAGGGACTTAATTTTTTTAATTATAAGGAAATAATTGCAGTCTGAAGGAGCATATAGTGTCCTAGCTTTCCCTGCAAGTTACCTATTTGCTGTAAAACCTAAACAGTAGGTCTGAGAGGTAAGAAATATCTGTTTGTTATTATTTTGAAAACAGTGTATTGTATGAGAAGAAAGGGAAATACTTCTGCATCCCCAAAAGGCTGCTGTTTTATAATGTCTCCTCTGCACAGCAGGATAGAAAATCAGTATCACAAACATAAATGCTAAAAATACAAGAGCTGACACTGAAACACATTCTGTAATCTGTTAGGAATGACTCTGTCAATGGATGTCTGTGTGTGTGTGTGTATGAGAGAGCAATGCCGTGCTCTCATACAGGGGTGTCTGACTGCTGCACAAACTCTTGTGCAACTTGCTACGTGCTTCCTCTTCTTCAATACTGCTTATTTAGGAACAAAGAGGAAGGATTCAACTGCAGTATTTCCCCATAAAAATTACTTTTGAGATGAGATGAATAATAATAATAGTATCAAGTCTTGGTCTTATTGCCAGGAATTTATGATAGGAGCTGCAGTCTCTTCTGGTCTTTTTGGATTACTTCCCTGGATGGAGCTGAAGTCCTGAGCCTCCTGGCACACAGCTCAAGAACACCATTTTTTGGAACATGAGCATTCCACTGCAGGCTCTATTGCTCTCATTGAGGAAAATGCCAAAATCTGTGAGATCCTGCCTGTCCCTCCTGCAGGATCAGGGCAGCGCTCAGCGCTTCACAGCAGCTCCTCAGCACGGGGCAGTGAGCACACCTTAGCTGCACACGGGGAGCTCAGGGGCCAGCCTGGGGGAGGACCAGCAGTGCATTCAGTACCAACGGGAAGGTGGCAGGGGAGAGGGAGCTCCTGTGCTCCCTGCTGACCTGAGCAGTCACTCTGCAGCACATCCCTGGCCATGCCATGTGCCTCAGGGCCACAAACAGGGACCTACAGGCTCAGCGACCTGCAGCACCTCAGGGCGCCCTGCTCTCCCAAGCCACTCTCCTGCCTGGGCTGTAAAAGTTAGAGCTGTGCCAGATTTCTGCTCTGAAGGGGTCTGCCTCCTGCTTTTATCCACTTACTACGCTTTCTCATCCTTGGCTAAAGACCTGCTTGGTAAATGTACCTCTAGCAATGGTGGCAGCTTGAAAGTTGAAAAATATTATTTCACTTTGAAAAGGGAGAGAAGAGCAGTCATAGGGGAGGCCAGTAGGAGAGAGGCTGGAGAGAGCAGGCATGGCAAGGGTCACTGGTGGGATAGGGCAAGGAAGGACTCCCAGAGCCGGGAAGATGGGCAAACAAACAAGGCTGGACTTCCCCCTGAGGACACATGGCAGCTGCTGCTTTGCACCTTAGCTTTGCTCCATCACCAACACCAGCTGATGGCACGGCTTATCAACTCACATGGCCTGACATGAATTTCACACTGGTAAAAAATCTGAAATATTGATTTCTCTCTGTAAATGAGAGCAGGCTGTGAGCTGACTGTTGGATACCATCCTCCTGTGATGATCAAAATGATTGCTGCTGAGATCACAGCAAATGTAATGATTGCAGAGCTTTTGTGTTGCATATGATTGCATAAAAATATATAGAAAAATAACAATCTATACGATTAGAGAATAAAATTTACTACATTAATTCCTTCAGATGCCAATTCTAAAATTTTCTTGCTGTCTTAAATTCCCAGAAAATCTCCTTTTCAGGCCCTGCAAGCTACTATGTTAGAAAATGTAAAGGCTTACAATAGCAGATATAGAAATCAGGCTGTAGTGCTCATCTATACAAATGTCACTGGAATGTGACCATCAGGAACACTGATTTGCATTTACAGCTCTAGAAAATGGATTTGGTGACATGCACTGTGTCAAGCACCCAAGACAGCATAGCAAAAGTTAATGTGCATGATACATTAAGCTAATGGGATTCAGTCAAGGGTGAATATGTCTCTTTGGGCTAAGAAAGCATCAAGTCTGCTCACATCTTCTGAATGCTCTGCAGCCTGCTGAGTGCTTCTGCCATGGGCATGAATGTGAAACCAGAGCAGGAGAGGAAAAGACCCAGGGTGTATATGAGAGAACAGGGATGAAAAGATGTCAAGGAACACTACAAAACACTGATTCTCTTCAGCTGGAAAAAAAAATAAACCCCAAAATTTTTGTTCATATACCTATTTTGAACCAAATCCAGCTTTGAAAGGCTCACCACTGCCTCGGAAGAATATGCTCAAAATGGCCCTGTTTACAGTGAGGAGAATTTAAAACAGCAAACTCTTTTTGATAAACATGGGTGAAAAAATACTTCCCTCTGCTCCTTTAGACAGATAACTTCCTCCCACCTCTACCATGCCATGAAAATTAATAGGTAAGTAAGTTCAAATACAATACTTAAAATTAAATCTGAAGAGTAAAGATAAATACTATTGATTAAAAGGCTTATATTTTAACCTCAATTTGTACTATTTCTACAGATTAATAGAAACAGCACCACCAACACCACCACCTCTCCAACCCTTAGCCAAGGCTTCAAACAGGCCCTTCCTTAGCTTTGTCCTTTTCCTATGAGGAAGCAAAAGAGAATTTAGCTTTACTTACAGGCAGCAGATGAGGCAGGTTCCCAAACACACAGAACAGTCCAGAACACAGGCAAGAGTTTCTCCTGCAAACCATCTGCTTGCAAGGACTGAATCAGCACTTGTCTTCAAACATCTACACATCATTTTTTCGATCAGCTCTCAACACTAGAGCTTCTCAGCTGTTTTCTATGTTAATATAGAAATATGTTTCCTCTGTGTCTTGGCTTAAAACTTTCTTTTATGGCAATGCATTTTATTTCAAGACTTCAGAATTTTCTATTATTCTCAAAGAAATCGAATTTGAAAAGCTGAGGAAATTCTTCTTCATAAAGTGTGAGATAAACCATGGGTAAAACTCCCAGCAGAGAATATTAATCTAAATGAAGCCCCTCTCTATGTCTGTGTTTGTATGCAGGTGTCCAAGCTCACTGTGTCTCCAGCTCCTTGCATCCAAATTCTTCCTTCTGGGTATCTCCTGTTTGTCTTGCCCACGTCCCACCAGCCCACCCAGATGTGCCTCTGTTTTCCCCTCTTTGGCTGCCAGCCTGACCTCAGGCACTACATTTACCTCTCCTGTGCCATCCTGCCTGGTGGAGCCTTTCAGGAAAGGTTTTCTCACATGGGGCCATCACAAAGACTTGTAGGATACACAGGACAGGAGAGTCTTTTCAGGCACACCAGGTTCACTTTTGCATGAGACCCACAAATACTCAGCACTATGAAAACCGTGCAGTATTTTCCAGTGGACAGAGATATTTAGTGGGCAGTGTTTTCCTGAGTGCCAAAAGGCCAGAATATATTAAAATATGATAATAACTCTAAGCTAAACACAAACTGGTCATTGGTCTGCAATGTAGTTGTATATTTATATGCTTAAATATTGTTGTAAAATGGTTTTCAGAAAACTGGTTTTCTCTGGAAGATGTAACACACTATCAGTGACCTCTTCAAGAACTCAGGAAAAGCTTGAAAGAATGATAGATCTAGCTTTGTGATATAGCAGCCAAATTCTAGTCACATTTTAAGGGAAGATAGAGCTATCAGAACTGAGACAAGCTATGAAATATTCAAAATTCTTGGAGGATTTGAGCAGTAAAAGTTCCTTGTCAGCAGAAGATATTAAATCATAAAGGTCCAGATTATGTTGCACAAAGTCTTGCCCTGAAAGAAGATCCACAGAAATAAATTAAAGGAAAGTAACAGGACTATTCAAAGGCTTCATTATTTTTTACCAGAAAGATGTCAAAATCTGGTCTCTAATAAAGTTGATTTCATTCCTTCCCCTTATTCCTGAGATTATTTGCAAAACTATAATCAATCACACAGGCTAGTATTTAATTAAAACCCCAGTACTGAGCTAATATGAATACTGGTCATGACCTGAATGGCATCAAAATCTGAAACAAGAGAAGAAATGAACTGTGGTGAATTAGACCATTTTCTAAACAAAACCTGGGCAGAAATGGTAATCCCCAGTGAAAGCTGGGTGCAGGACAAAGCACCCAGGCACGTTGGCAGGGCAGGCTAAGTTCTTGCCACTGGACTTGGTAAGCAGCTCTGCATTCGGAGGCAGGCTACCCATCAGCTTCCTTCAATCCTACAGAATCCCTGAACGAAATTCAGTCCTTATTACAGGTGGTCATGCACAAACAAAGCCCACTGAAAGACAGCGAGTAGCAGAAGATCTTTCCTGGAAACAAATAGCATCCTATTTTAGCGGCCCATTTTTGAGACCAATGCCTGATGGATGAGGAAATGAGCATGAGATAACATTTTCAAAATAGCCCGTGGTGACACTTTTGCCGCACGGGGTCCGTGGCATTGTGATGAGTAATGTCCGTCCTTATCAGGGCCATGGGCCGTGTGACTCATGCCCAGGAGCCACGCAGGGCCCGCTGCCAGCCGTGCCCGCCCCGCTCCACGGTGGCACCAGAGCTGTGCCCCCTCAGAGGGCTGAATCCTCGCAGCACAGCTACTGCTGGTACCAGCACACAGCCCAGGGGGGCATTCTTGGGCTAGTTTAAACCCTCTTCCTCTGGAGACACATCAGCTCTTCCACGTTCCAGGATGGCCAAGCACGTCGTGCAGGCTGCTGCAGAGAGAGAGGTCGCAGAGCAGAGGCCTGTGGAGAAGGGCAGCATGACTGGAAGGGTGGCTGCCATGCTCAGCAGGATTTTGTTGTCCTTGCACTGATAAACTGCCTGAAAGGTCTGGCACCAAACCCAGCTGGCCCCATATGAAATGTGTCTTCATGGAAGGCAGAGTGTTGCCGAAGTACTCACAGCAGCCCACATTCCATGCCATGAATGGAGAGACAATAGTTCAAGATATGAGAAAAAAATCATGGCATCTTCTAGTTAGAAAGATATGATTCATGTTTTCACTGCCACAGTATATGTGTTCTTATTGTCAAAGTTTACAGTAGCAATAGCAAAATTTCTGGCATCAAAAAAAATAGGTAGTTTACAGCAAAATAGTTATTTATTTTCTTATTAATTTCTCTGGATAGATAATACACATCAGGAAAAATATCAACATCTTTTTTCTAAGAAAACCCAATTTTTCCTCACTCATTCCTAGCCTTTTCTTGTCCCATTTCCCTCCCATTCCCTATCCTCACAATAAAAAATTAATGTGGAGAGTAAGGAAAATCAGGTAATATATATAAATAGATGGAGAACTGCTCAGACCCTTTCTCAGCCCAGTCAGGATTTTGGACTAGGGTGGAGGGAGATAGAAGCAGCTCAGTCCAGGTTACTTGTGTCACATTATGCTCAGGAATTATTATTTCTTACTTGAAAACAGCTATGAGGTAAAAGGAATTTCAGGGTATACCCAGAGCCTTTACAACCATATACTGTTCTTCATGAATCATTTCCTCTGAAGTTAAGGAGATGAGGTACACAATCGTATCATTGCACACGCTTGTATAAAAGGTACAAAAGGCCTTTTCTTTTAAAGTTAATAGCAGGAGAATGAAATAATCTCTTCTTTTTTTACAAGAGAATAGTTTCATTGTTCTGCCCACACACTTTATTTGTTGATCTGACATCTGTAATAGTGAAGTGGAAGAGGAAAGGGAAGCGGATGAGAGAAATAAGTGAATTAAAATATTTGGGGTAAGCTTTTGGAGAACACTACGACTATGCTTGAATAAACTTGACGTGATCTAAGTAATAGCACAAATAATCAAACACTGAAGGAAAAAGTCCACTCTGATCTAGTTGCAAACATTGACCTCTCTCATACCATCACTCCTTTCTAGAGTGTTATTCTATTTTGCTTCTAAGGCTGTTCCCCAAAGACCTAATTCCCCTTTGTGCATAGACAAAATTTCCACTGCTGCCTCTGAGAGTTGTATTTTACTATGATGTGTTTGTTTCTGACAGCAGCTCCTTGTGCTGAGTTAACTCTTTCAACTTAAATTTGGTTCCTTGGTTTTAGATGCCCCATGGGGGTCACACCATACTGCTGTGCAAGGTGCTGGAAATATCAATTCCTTGGCAGGGCTAGGGAGTCTTGTCCTTATCTCCAACCCAGAGTCCAGGTGAGGGACAGCCCCGTGGCCTTGCAAGTGTGAACCAAAACGTGGGTGGAGAGAGCCTTTTTGTCTCACTGCTGCCACAGAACACCAATGCTAGCACCTCCAAACCACCACAGGCAGGGCCTGAGCACCCTCCTTCAGGGGATAACTCACACAGAACGGGGCTGTCTGGAGGGCTAGCAGCCACCTGACTTGGTGGCCCTACTCCTCTCACCAGGCAGTAGAATTTGTGCTGGAGAGGAGAAGGAGACTGAACTGCACAGAAAAACACATACCCCAAGATTTGCAAAGTTCTGCTGATGAGGGCAGCAGCCCTTACATTCCTTCCTTGTGCCAGGGACTTGC
>NW_005054310.1:3434675-3454463 GCF_000277835.1 Geospiza fortis | reverse complement strand
TGCTGAACCAACAAGACAGGACCTTGAATAGCAAGTTAGAAGAATTTGGCACTGTGCAAGGAAGCCCCTCAAATTTTGTCAGTATTCCTCAGCAATGTCTCTGCTTGTTAAATATTTTCTGGGCGTAATGGGAGGGATAGGTTAATTACCACGTACATTTTTGTGTGGACCAGCTGTCTACTCTGTCTGCTGTCAGAAATGAAAAGTCCTCTGGGAATCCCTCTGAGAAAACACATTTTGTCTTCTAGGAATAGAATGGCTTTCTTTTAATATCCTCTTCAACTGTAACTCATTTAGCTTATAAATCTTGACAACAGATTCTGGCCACTGATGTACTGTTTTCTTATCTTAAGCCCTTTTTTTCCTCTCCTTCCTCCTTGGATACCTTATACTCTGTGTTTAATGTGAGACACAGCTGTCTCTGCCAGCAGGAGTTCACATTCTGAAAATCACCAAGATTTATGCAACAGGTGTTCTATGAGCCCACTGTAATAACATTTTCTTCATACAATGAAACAATATACTGAGCTGGGATAAAAAAAATAAATCAAAATAAAAGAAGAAAAGATTTGCTGGCTGGAAATAAGATTTGGCACAATTTCAGCTTAAGAGCTGAGTTTTTCTTTTTGTCTTACAGGAAACCTAAATAGCTTCCGTATAACTGGATGAGTGGAAATAGGCAGGTAGAATATAAGTAAAGGATTGACAACCATGGGACAAGGCTTAGTAGCAGGAGGATAATTGAGAGGAATCTTCTTTTAAATACATGCATCAGTTGCCCCAATGCCTCTTCTTTGTGTAGTCTGGGTACACTTACCAAGCACCAGAAGCAAGGTCACAGACCAATGCATTTCAACCTCTTGCAACTGCCAGTCCCATAATATTTTTCCAGTCCGTGATATGTAGAGCCCTGCACAGAAACTTTTAAGTCTAGGGCTTTTGCTTTTGTCCTGTAGTCCCATTTTGAAGATCCCTCAGTTATCCACAGATCAGAGTTTAAAACCATTGCTTTAAAACCAAGTCCAACAAGCCTCATGGGTGATAGAAGCTCCTCACATCCCCAAAAAACTGAAAACAGCTACTAATGGTTTTAAAATATATGCTGTGTGTGTATATGCATATATATGTAGAATATCATTATATTCAGATATGTGATACACAATATAATAACAAAATACCCCTGCCACCAGGCAGTTGCAGAGAGAGGAGCACTTTATGTGTTTTATTCAGTGCTGTAAAAAAGCATTCAAAATTTCATTCAGTATGTATGTAAGAGACAGAATGACACTTGGCACTCAAGCTTTCGAATGGATCAGATGAACAGTCCCTCAGGAGACAGAGTTATGAGCTCAGGAAATGCTTGAGCACTTATCTCTGGGCTTTCTTCTGACAATGTGTTGGGAAGCAGAAGGTGGGGACAGCAAGAAAAGCAACCATTTCACAGGGGAAATACACACATAAGTGGGTACTTCATACAGTACAGAAAATGACACTCGAGTTCTGGGAGTAAGATCCTGCTCTTCACACCTAAAACAAAGACAGATTTGATAGCTCAGAACCCTTTGACTTTCAGTCTGGGCACATCTACCTATCTCCTGCCTCTCCCCAAGGCCAATGCCAAGTGTTTGAATGGCCTTAATTCACACTCAGGAGGAAGACCATACACCCCTGAGAGAGAGCTGTGTGGTTCTAAAGACAGGTGGAGCATTTCACCCTGCTGTCCCTAAACAGGTTTATGACAAGAAACTTCAAGCAAAGAAAGACAATAAGCCAAAAAATAAAGTTGAAAAAAGCCCTCTCATTGGCTTACACACATGTGTGATCCAAACACTGATGATACAGAACAGAAAAGACAGTGCTGATCATGACCGTACACGTCTCCTCAATGCTAGTGACATATTTGAAATAAAAGTCTTGAATATTTTGTTTAAATCAGGGGATTCACTATCAAGTCATGTAAAGAAAAATGTGCCAAATAGACGCGACTAGGGCAAAAATGAAGGAAGGATTTTTGAAGTCCAGGCATTTCATGCTACTGTCTTGTCGATACCCAATTGATGACAGTAGTGCCAAGAAACTGAGCAGAGTCCAACCTGGAAAAGCTCTGTGCAACTTCAAAATTATCTCATATCCCTTCCTCGATTACAGCTGATCAGTCAGTAAGACAAACCTGCTGCCTTTCAGTAGGCACAAAGGAAGCAAAAACCTCCAAGGGTCACTGTGTCCCTGAACAACAGTATCAATAAGCTCCTGAGGGAAATAAAAAGAGCCAGCCAAATGTTGACTGGGAGGATTTAAAACTCTGCTGAAACATGTGTTTCACATTCAAGCCTTTCCTGTGAATTAGCTAGCTGTTCTGAAGGTACTGAAGATACATGAGAAAGGCTTCGAGTACTAAATTGAATGGAGGGATTACATTTGTTAATACTGTTCCACAGTGCCCCGAATCCCTGAGGATGAACAATACCCACCTGCATATGTGACAATTACTGTTGTGATCTGGGATTGACAATTGGCAATTGCTGTGCCTCTTTGCTAATCGTGGTGCAGCCACCAGCACTAAAAGCATTCACCATTGCTCTTGTTATTCATTCACTTGGAAAGACTGCTGTTCTTATTTTTTAATTTGTTTTACATAACTGAATTAAGCTTTGACCTAAGAGTTATTTTACCATGTGGAACTCACATCAATGAGTAGTAGACCTTCAAGAGGATGCAATTTTCTGCATATTGGAGGGAAAAATATATAAGTCATTAAATATGTATATGTCCTTAAAGATACATGTAAATACTAAAAGAATTGTTGTGCTGGTAATGGTATTTGATAACCACTACCCCTAACAGCCTCTCCCCCACTCCAACCAAAAACCCTTTTACACCCAACAGAAAACCCTTTAAAAAGAGAACAGAACCCCACAACAAAGAAAATCAAACCTTTGGGCTGAGTTTACCCCCCTACAGATAAATCACAGGTGGTACTGTTAATTGGGTTGGAGGCAGGAAGTATACAAATACAGTTAATATTTTTGCAAGAACCAAGAAGACTTTTTTGCTGTTGAAGATTGTCAGTAAATATCTTAAGGACAATTTGTCAATGTTAGAGTCTTTCTCACTGTTATCGCTACTTTCTTAGAATGACAGCAAATTTAATGCTTAATTTTAAGACTGTTTTTGGTTTCTAATGTATGTGTGAAGTGTTTTCTGTGACTTACCTGGCCAATGCTATTTGGAGAGCAAAGTAATCCATTTATTAGTTTCATTGCATCATTAAGACAACTATTGTGTTTCTGTGGTGATCAGAGGTGGCTATGGATTGCTTTCAGAGAAAATGATTGGGCCTTCAGATGTGTGAAATGCTGAGACTTCATGCTGCCAGTGTCAGCCACAGCCAGCATGGTGGCAGCAAGACCAGCTCAGCTGCCTGAGTCACAGTGGCATCATTTACAGGAGGCCAGAGGTGGGTACCTCATTTTGTGCTTTCCATTCCTAAATAAAGCCTCCTTTCCCACTGTGGTCAGACTCTCTGGAGGCTGCCACAGGCAGGGTTGCAGTGCCCGCAGCCCCTCACCCACGCCTCAGTGGGCACTGTCCCTGCAAGGGATGTGCTGCAGAAGATGCCCAGCCAAGCCCTGCTGCAGTGGGAAAGCCATAATGCACAAGCACAATTGTTTCCTGGCATCACCAGCTGACAAGGCAGCTAGGATCCCCAGGCAGGTTCAGCTCGTGTCATCCCATCAGTAGGAGTGCAGACCCTCAGCTGCCAGGGTCCTTCCCCTGCCTGAGAGCCCTCAAGGTCATGCTAAATGCAAGCTCTTTGGCCAAAGATGAGTTATTCCCACAAGGAATGTATTCCTACACAGTGCAAGGGCAGCCAGAGGTGCCAGAGGTTCCCCTGCACTCAGTGGAGCAAGCACCATGCTTGGAAGCAGCTTGGCAGGAGGTCTGAGCCTCCCAGCCCTTGCACACCTCAGCCCAAGCCCTCCCCTTGCTGCCTTCTCTGCTTTCGGAGAGGGAGCACACCGTGTGTTATCCCCTTGTAGCTCATCTCCCTTTTAATTACATCTCCTGTCTTCAGCTAACAATTATTGCTGTAGGGCCATGGCCTTATGGTTGCAGTGAGTAAGGCCGAGCAGAAAGTCCTGTGTGGCTCCAGGATGATGTTCAGATGGCTGCCCTGTCAGGGAAACAGCTGGGAATATTATTTGTAAGTGGCTCACCCAGGAACCACCACCAGCTGACATGCTCCCTTTCTACTTTTAGCCCCTCAAACCTCTGCCCTCTGACTGCACAAGCAGGGAGCTGTTGGCTCCAGTTTCTGCAGGAGCACTGCCACACCAGGGTGGGGATGGGATGGACGTGCTTCCCTCTCAGATGTCTGACAGCCAAGAGGGACCAGGCACCTGCAGCAGGGACAGTTTAGGACTGGCCAGGATCTGTTCCACCAAATGTGTCTGGACCCCGATGAACACTGGAGAAAACTCAGCCCTGCTCTCTGCACCTGTCCTGGCACTGCCAGCCCCCATGTGCCAAGACAAAAGGGCAGGCTGGAAACCTCTAAAGGATCCAGTAAAGAAGGAGCCTGATTCACCACTGCAGCTCCAAATAGTCCTAATGGCAGCAATAGACAGCATGGGGGAAACAAGGCAGTGAAAATAAATAGCTCTACTCTGGAGGAAGTTCTGAACATTTTAGAGCTTGCAGCTGGGCAGCTCTTCTGGAAAATATTTTAATATAGAGAACTAAATGTTTTCCCTGGAAGTCTGCACTAAAACTGGATCTCTTGAGTGAGAGGATGCATCCTTTGGGCAGTAATTTGCTGATGCTATTTCAAAAGTCTTGAGGTGGATCATGTACAACTTCTCTCAGCATCTCAGTCACTCCATCTTTTATGCTCTGCATTGTGGGGGTGGGCTTGTTCCAAGTTTTTGCAGCTCATAACACAGCAGTACTACACTGGCTTCTCAATGTTAATACAAAGATAAAACCCTGCAGCAGAATCACTTCTGCACTAACATGGAGACTTCGTTCCAAGCGGTAATCAATCCAGCCTCAACCATTCTGTTTCATCAGGTCACTTCCCGTCTCCCTCTCCATAACAAAGTCATTTCAAACACAAGTCCACGTTTATAAGAGAGGAATGAGTGATAGGCTTCCCTCTGTCTTTTTGCCAGGTGATAATTGATTAGCCATCAGGCAGTCATGTATTTGAATCCTTGCCATACTTCTGGAAGAAGCAAGATTTCTCACAGACATAGTAGATGATACCTACAGAGCATTTTGAGTAACTGAAGGTATTTGTGACTGGGAATGTGAAAGGATGATGGTAACTTGGCTGCAATGTTCAAGGGTCACTAAGGATCTGAAGGTCTTTTGCTTGGAGATCGTTGCCTCTCCAGGCTGCTCTTCCATGACTCACTCTACAAACCAACCTCATTGCCACAGCCAGGAGGAAATGATTCATAAATACTGACCTTTCCCCTTGCCACCCCTGCAAAATGAGGTCTGTGTATAAGCACTCCCAGAGCTGGAGCCATGGGAATTACAACTAGATAAACCATCCACTGACGGCAACATCACGCAACCACTTCCTTGCCCCTGTTAATGGTGGAGATGTTTGCTGTGAGCCAGGCACACTCAAAGGAGAACATAACAGGGACAAAACAGACAAATTAGGCAAGGAGAAGGTGACTCAGAACAGGGGAGGTTGAAAAAGAAGGGTCAGAGCTGGATGAAATCCCTCAGTCTCCTCTTTGCAGATATGTGAAGTCAGTGTCTCATAGAAAAATAGACATATTTAATAAAACTGATATCCTTCATGCCACACCCAGTCTATGAGATTCACAGTGCCAGGTCAGCAGTCATTAAAGAATAATATTGCTTTGTTATTATTTGCAACTTCCTCAGGACACAGGATGCCCAGCCTTGGCTTTGCAGCCTGTCATTGACCTGCTGCACAATCATGAAGTGATGAGGGGTTGGGACTCAAAGCACTCTAAGCTTAAGCTCCTGTCTCAGGAGTAGGTGCAGCAGACTGGAGGCAAATGCAAAAGGGAAGGATGGATACCTCTTTGTCTCCCCTGTGAACCATCCTCATGACCTAGGAGGTCCTGCCCACTTCTAGGCAGACCTCTCATTGAAACTTCCCAGTTTAAGCATCCCAGAATTTATTTCAGTCCAAATACAAAGGCAAAAGGATCAAGACTTTTCATTTCTTTATCACACCATTTTGGGGTTCAACTCTGTTCAGCAGAGCATTATTCCAGGTCCTGCAGCATGCCTCATACATCCATCACCAGAAATGCCTAATTAAACTAGTAAGAATGTCACCAGGATCTGGCAAAAGAGACTTGCTCCTTGCTTTTAAGTCCATACTTCTGTGAGGAGTTGCAAAGGCAGATTAAGGACCTGCTCCTGCTCCCAGCACCCTGTGACAAATTTGGACTTCCACGTTTTTCCCCCCAGCAGCGGCAGTGTTTTTGCAAAGGAGGCAGCAGCTGTGAATCCACCCCAAGTGTGGGGTGCACAGGGTGCTGGCTGCCCAGGAGCAGCAGCTGCCTGGCAGAATATCCTCAGGCAGCCATGTGGGTGGGACAGGGCCACCTCCTCCCTGGTGTTCCTGGTGGCAAGCACACCCCTGCACAGCTTTCCTGCAGGCTGCATGGGACAGCGTGTCAGGGCTTGCAGGCAGACTCAGCAATAGCACAAATACAACTCTGGTTCCAAGGGCTGGCTCAGAGGCAGGGGGAGCACCAGAGGAGAAGACAGCTCAGTAATTATTTATGCTGTGCAGAGAAAAGAATTATTAGGCAGCCGTTGTCGAGCAGGCAGGGGTACTGACATAAACCAGGCTTCGTGGTTTAAGAGTTTGGGGAAGCAGTGACCAAGAGCAGCATTCCAGCCCCTTGGTGCCACGTAGGCCCATCTCTGCCAGTATGACAGAGGTTTGCCTTCCTCTCTGATGCTCTCAAAGCACATTCTCAACTGCAGCATCCTGCAGAGAAATGTAAATAAAGAGAAAGATAGCAAACTTTCATCATTACTGAGCAATACCTATTTTGTTGCCACTGACACATGTTGAATTCCCAGAGACAATTGGGAAACTGGAACTGTGTTGAAATGGCTGCTGAAGACTTGGACCTAAGCCAGTTGTCCCTTCAAGGGTGCACAACTGGGTGCATGTGCCAATGAAGCTCTTTCTTCATTATCTAAACAAACACTGGAGCTTCTTCTGGGACCAACGGGACTCATTTCTCAGAAATCATCTTATCAGAGGGTGAATACTCAAATATCTGGTATCTTTCCTTTTGGGTGCCTATATCTCTTCCCAATACCTGAGTAGCTAAAGCAAACTATTACAAATGCAACTGATTTTTTTTAACATCTTTTTCATATCAAAATCTTCCCAAGAAGCTTTTGATATGAAAAACCTTAAACTTCCCATTTTGATCACAGATTTCCTAAAAAGGCAAGTCCTTCAGTGAAGTCAGTGACATTCTGACACTGATTTCAGCAGCGTCATAATTACACCTCTTGAGTTTTATTCTTTATTTTCCTGAACGCCCCATTCACTTCAGCTGTTCTAAATTTTTGGAACAGCTTAATCACTGCTGTTAGCATGGCAAAGGTGGCTGCAGCAGAAACATGTTCACCTGGGGCTGAAGGGATCTCCATGGGTGGTGCCCACCTGAGGAAAGCCAGGTCTGGTCTCCACTAAAGCTTCCACCAGGGTGTTTTGAAGTCTCCTAGAAAGACTCCCTCAGAAATGGCACTATCTGATTACAAGGCCAGGGAGGGGCAGGGAGAGGCCTTGGTGTCCCATATCCTGCAGACCTTTCTTGGAGCCGCTGTGTTTGAGGTCACTGCTTCTTGAGCCATTTCACTAATGTGTCCCTCCCACCAAAGGCCCGAGGCTCTCCCTGTGCCCCTGGGTGATGCTCAGGCTGAAGGGCAAATGTTAAAGTATGGTGTGTCCTTCCCCTGGGCCAGCCTGAGATCAGATTGCCAAGGAGGCCAGGCTGTAAGGCAGAGGAAGGAGGGTGAGTTATGCAGCCCCTCCACCATCCACTTTCCATCAACATGCCAGCAACAAACCCATCCTCTGCAGAGCAGCCTTGCAGGGTGCCAGGACACCAGAGAGGAGGAATCCTGATGTGTCTGTCAGGGACTCACCTCCTCTGTGGGCAGCTGGTCTCTGGCACCTGCTGTGAGCCCTCTGTGCGCCATCACACCCATGAGCAACCCTGGGGGTGTGGGCATTTCCACTCCTGTGCACGCCTCCATGCACACTGAAATACAGGGGTTAATTTCTCCAACAGAACAGACCCAAGGGCTTTGAAATCATCCAATATGAAAAATTCAAACATTTCCTATGTCCTGAGCTGCAAGATGTAGAAATATGACAGTTTGTCAAGGGTGGGCAGCTACTGAGCATCTCTGGCTGCTGAATAGCCTAATTTTTCCTCATTCCTAGCACCACACTTGCACGTGTTCTGTGAACATGAAGGAACTGAACACCCTGAGTAGGTTGTGTGCAAACCTGGCGGCTGGAGATCTCTTTGAAGCTGCTGACAAAATTAAGAGCAAGGTTTCTTGGAGAAGAGAGGGGAAGTATAAAAACTGAGTATTCCCCTTCAAAAAGCTGGTAAAGGATGTAAAGAGCTGGAGAAAAAGAGACAGCATTTATAAAAGCTGAGGATTTCATGGGTTGAAAGTGGGCAGTAATTAATATAGCTCACTGCAGTTCTGAGCTGTTTAGCCCACTGGCATTGTAGCATCTATAGCAACACTACTAAATAGACCAGCAGTAGCAAATTTAAGATACAGCTTTCCAGTGTCATGTAGACAACATCTGGGAGCTGAAAACAGCTGTATCCTGGTACACATCCTCCCCTTTGTGCACAGGAACAGGGGTGGCCCTCATGAGTGGCCCTAAATCTGGGCTAACCCTGCGAGCTCCAGAGAATGCTATTAGTGCTATCAGAAGTTAGGCACCTGCATAAGAATCACACTAAACAAGACCTGGCTTGCATTGCATCACAAACTGGGAATTCTGTGATATAAAAGCATTTTTCTTTTCCAAGTGGTACATACAAACCTTGCCACCCTGACCTCTCCCACGCTACAGGTCAGTGAGGTACTGGATTTTACAGCAGCTCTGTGGGGTCTGGGCTAGAGAAAGGCCACACACAGAGTACTGGCAGACCCATTAAGAGTATCACATAAATACCCTGTGCTCTCAGACCATTCCTGCCTTTCAGTGCCCCGTAACTCCTGCCTGCAGCACAAGGGCAGCGGTGACAGCGGCAAAGGCAAACCAGCTTTCACCTTAATCAATCACATGTGGAAAGCAATGCTGGCAGCTGGGAGAGGGGGAGCACCATCCCATCTCCTTAAAGTCTGTGAATGCTTGTCAGTGACTGCAGCAAATGTGTGGTAATAAGGAGACCTTCCTGAAGGACACCAGTGCAGCAGTGCTGCTGTAGGGCTTTGCCGACCCCCGGGCCAGTTCGGTGCAGACTGTGACAGCGGAATTCAGAGCAAGCTCCAGCTACCCCAGAATTTCATTTTACAAGGGTAAATCTAATGGAGGATGGCTGCATAGAGACTGAGCAGAGGACGTGGCTGTGGCTGCTCCAGGGCTACCATAGCTTTAGGAGACATTAGCCTCATGAGCAAGGTGCACAGAGTGGGTGGGGCAGCAGCTGCCCTCATCGCGGGTCCCACTAAACGCTGCACGCTCAGAGATGAGGAAAAGAAAAAAGAGGCTGAAGAAAGACAAAGCATATCCAGATCTGAGCAAAAGTAAATTACTTCTCCCTAATTCAGCTTGATTTAAGGTTTCAACTTTAGGTGAAAAAAAATCCTTAAGTGAATATTCTGAAAATTAACTATTAAATCCACTTAGATTCAGTTAAATTAAAACATTAGGAAATCAAAGGCAGCAAAATGATGTTTGCAGCCATGACAGATTTGCAAATACATATAATCTTTACTTTTATGCAAGATTTGCATTGTGTTAGATCTCTGCCATTGCCCAGACAAAAATGAAATATTACATTAAAGTTACCTGCATAAGCATTCACCCTTCTGCACCGTGTTTCAGCACCAAAAGAGATTGCTGAGGATTTTCTACTCCCGGGAAAATTGACCGAGTTTTTTAGAATTTCCTTTGAGAAGAAAATACCCTTTGGTAGCTGAAATCAGAAGAATTAGGGAAAAACTAGGAAGACCCCAACCCTGTAAGTGAAGGTGCCACCAAGCAGGCATGCTACAGTCCCACCCCTGGGATGATTAGCACCCAGCCCACTGGGCTTGGGGACCTCTGTTCTCAAGGTATGTTTGCCTTACACCTTCAGCTCAGAGCATCAACTTCCCCCAGCCCAATTGGAGAAATGTCACTACAGCTGTTTCTGAGCTTATCAGCAGCAGAACTGCAGGGTTAAGGGTGTTCTGCAGAGCCCTGTGAAGCTTTCAGACGTCATCCAGCTGCTCATTGCAGTGTTAGAGCTCACAGCACCCTGGTGAGGAATGGCAGCACAGGGGAAGCTGCCAGCAAGCCAGTGGCATGACACAGCCCAGGGGGGCTAGCGAGTGCCTTCAGTGGCATTCATGACAAAGCTTGTTCTGTGGGGCAGAAGCCTTTGGAGCGAGTGTGGCCCAGGAAGACTTCTCTGATCAGATGTACCTAGCAGAAGGACAGAGGTGAGTCCAGAGCCCACCCATCTGGCTGCCCCAAGTCCCTCTGGGAGGCAGCTCCTGTCTGGGGAGCCCCTCCTCAGCCTCCCTCCCAGATGACTAAGGATGACAGTGAGGGTGGCAGGCAGCTGATTGCCCCATGGCTGCAGTTTCACAACTCTAGCCATCTGTGGGCCAGGACTGCAAGCTTCTTAAGCCCTCAGGAAAACAGACAGGAACACTTTCCAAATTGCTTGGGAGTGACTGTAGCAACTTCCCTGGGGCAGCAGAAGCTGAGTGCTCCTTTGCAGCTGCTGCTCCCAACTGCCTGGGCTAAATCTTCAGCACAGGAACAGGCCCACCTCTCATCTTCTCCACTTTTGCAAGCTACACTTTTCTCTAAATGAGGAGGAGGGTGGAGGGGGAAATGGCTAATTGTTCATAATTAGGAACAATTATAGGAAAATAATGGCCTATTTCTAGGACCATTTCATATGGACCATAAATATATAAGCATTGTGTTATGGTGTCTTACTGCCATCTCAGCCATCAGATACCCTCTCTCTTTGCACCCAACAACTCAGCTCGTGCCTGCAGAATCGTAGTGTTCACTTTGGGTTCTGCAGACACATAGGTCTGACCCTCCCTCTGACCAGAAAGAGGTCATCTAACCATCCCTCTGCATCTTCTTCAATTCTGGAAGGACAGGCAGTTTATTTTAGAGGCCCAGCCCCCACCCCCAAAACAGCAGCCTTTTCCCAGGCCAGCTGGGTGCCCTGGTGAGGAATGCTGACAATCTGCTGTCCTGGAGCAGAGCTGTCAGCATTACTTCCCTACTGCTGAGCCCTCAGTCAACACTCACATAAAGGATAAGTATGCAGCCCGCTGCCTTGTGACAAGAGCTGTGACTTTGTTTAGGAGCCAAGCACTAGGAAAGAGTACCAGGGAAACGTGGCTTAGTGGAACAGGAAATATTAACAATCTGTGATAAAAATGAAAAAAGCAGCCAGTGCACATTTAACTCAGCTGGAGGCACAGCTCTCTGACTGGCTGCGAGTAGCAGCAGCCTCTGAAAAAAACAATAAAGAATAGCTTTTCCAGTTCAAGGCTGACTTTTAAAAGAACAGTAATTTTTCATGTGTTCATCTGCATACAAGAAAAGCCCCTAAGCAAAATCATCTGCATATTGCAGTCGCTGCTGGCACAGGAAAAGTCATGGAGCTTTCAGGTCCACAGATGGTAGAAGGAGCTGTTGTGAAAGCCCACAAAGATACACTCACACAGCCCCATCACGCTCCAGCAGCAAGCTAGCATAAGTGGGTTGGTAACTACAGCTTTGTCCACCAGTCAGTTTAGGTTTTTCCTGCTAGAAAAACAAATTGGGATAAGTGTCTCTGACTAAAAAGATTTCTCTCAAAGCTCCTTCTTTCTGAGTGAAGTGGTTAAATGACAGCAGAATAGTAGAGAAAGAAAATTATTTCTTCCCCCCCTCCCTTTATTTTCTTTTGTGTGTTTTAGTCAAGGCAGGTATCAGGCTGGAAAAGCTGCGTTAACACTGGATTCATATCTACAGAGTCCTTTCAAGTTATTATGGGGCTGATAACCTCTCTTTGTCCTTGTAATCCACAGTAAATAGAGGAGCTTAACCGCTCAGGAAATAGGGAACAACTCACAGATCCCTAGTAGGCCATTTGCACAATGCCTAGTGCTGGGAATAGCCAGAAGCTGATTTAATAATCTGAAGTCATCCAAGATTCTGCTAAATCCCAAGTGAAGCCCAAGTGTTTCTGCCTTGCTCTTGTCTCCAAGGAGCAAGTAACTGCAATACAATGAATCTTTAAGGCTGGAACTTAAATGGCAAGGCAGTCACACATTTATGGCTCCGTCCAAGGAGCTGTGGCACTGGCAGGGGGATTGGACACTGCACATGCAGGTGGTTGTAAGGAAGGTCTCTCCCAAGCACAGGAATTGAAGCAGTGAGGAGCAGCACTTCTCACACAGGGCCAGGGAGCCTGGCTGTGGATGGAACACGGCTCTCTGGCTCCCAAGGCATGACCTTGGGCAGGCAGCATGGGCTCTCCGGTCCCGAGTTTCCTCTTCTCCAAAACAGAGATATGATATACAAGTGGGCTGAGGGCCTTGCAGAGAGGTGCTGTCGCTGGCACAGAGGATTATCATCCCAGGCCCAGCTCCAAAGCACACAGCAACATGGAGTGCTATTCCCTCAAAGGACCCTGGCTCTGGCACCCAACCCAAGCACAGGCTGTATGTGCTCTCTGAGCTGCAGGTTCACTGCTATACTTTTACCTTTGTAAATTACTTTTACCTTTGTATACCTGCTATACTTTTACCTTTGTAGGTACAAAAGGTCCTAAAGGCTAAGCCTCAAAACCTGACAAAAATGAACAATAATGAAATAATCTCCTCCCAGATGGTATGCAACCCAACTCTTGAGCCTAAGTTACAATTGAAGCCATATGTGCAGTCATAAATATCAGAAATATTTACAAAACACAGACAAGATCTTAAAAACAAAAGCAGTGATTTCTTCATCTCACTGGAAGCCTTACAAAACATGGGGCAAATTGTCTCAATTGAAATATTCTGCTGACCACAGAGGGCTGTATGCTCCATTGTAATGGTTAGTCATTCTATACATATTTTCTGGTTCAGTTAATCTACTACGGCTGCTCACAAACTATTGCAAGGCAAAGATTAGGAAGCAGGGTCATTAGAAATTTTGTTTATGCAAAATCCACTGTGGTCATAGCACAATACGATACAAAAGGTAAATCTAACCCCCATTTAAACAATCATTTCCCCTACACTGGTGGCTGGCATAGCCAGAGACATCTAAGAGAAGAACCAGGAAAGGCTGCAAGAGTGGCTAATTTAAATTTCCTGTGATGAGCCTCTACTGGGATACATATCTCTGCTTTGATGTTTTTCTAAAAGCCTAAACAAAACCAAAAAAACCCCAAGCACTTAAGCACAGAAACCTCACGCCTGGCTTTTTCTACATGTTTCCTGAGGAAAACTTGTAGGTACTGCAATCCAACCAGGCTGTTGAGGCAGAGCACAAGATTCATGCAGACACCAGCTGGCAGTACAGCCTCACTTCCCAGCGCTTCATAGAGGAGCTGATGTCCCTTTCCTTGTAAATTCGGTGTGTACCATTAGGCCAAGGCACCACAAGTAATTGAGCCTCATGCTGAGGTCCCAAGCAGCTCCCAGCTCCTTTGGGTGCCAGGACACCTTGAGGATGTTCAGCTCTTAGCTGACCCAAAGGCACCTCTGCTCATCTTCAGCACAGAAGGCACAAAGCAACACTGTGAGAAGTGTGTACCAGGGTCCTTACCTTACACATCAAAAATCCCACACTGGAAAGACAGAAAAAAACATAACAAGCACCCATGGTACTGTTAATAACTTTTATTTTTTAATGCTTATTTCAAATTTATAAAAGACTGAAGCTGAAAATCTTTATGATGGTTGATTTTATTTTAAAAAATAAGGATATGTGTGGAAGTAATTTGGCACTTTCTGAAAAGGACTGAGATGTTCCTGATAGAAACAAGCACTCAGAGGAGTAAAGGCTTTCACTGAATTCTGGTTTGGGTTCAATTACAAAGAAAATTGTTCAGTTTGAGGTGTGCTGTGAATTCAGTGAAATTGCATTCTGGTCTAGATTTCATCTGGGGGAAGGAGGACACACACACATTTAGATTGGTCTTCTTTTGTATATTGTTTTGCTCAAAAAGCATAGGCATTATTTAATATTCCTTTCCCCGTCATTTAATTGGGAAAAATGAAAGGACAGAATGTCAGTGTTACTCTAATCACACACCATCAATACTGACACAGATCATGGGCAAAGGTCTTGCTTCTGGGTTTTCTAAATCAAAAGAGAAGCAGCCACCATTTGTGAAAAAGGCCAACATCTGTCCCAGTCTGGAAAAATTCTGGTTGATTTCAATGAACTTTGAATCAGATCCAGATTATCTCTCTGTACCCTACATTGTACTTCAAATGAGAGAAAACTTAAGAGAAAATGCTAATAATACAACATCCCCTGTTAGGAAAATAATGGCCTATTTTCTAGGACCATTTCATATGGACCATAAATACATAAGCAGTCTTATTTCACATCCTCTTAATCAAAAGTTAAAGCAGAGAAGCATGTATTGATGTACTTTTGTGAAGATATCACCATTGGTGCTGGAGCAGAAACAACCACCAATTATAAAACTCTTGTTCTATATTTATGTCCTTACAAAGACACTTACCACTGCTATTAAAAGCTTATAAGGGATACCTCCAACAGCTGTAAGAAACAGTGGGTCCTTGAATAGATAATAAATTTAGAGATGCTTAACTGACTTTTCAAAGCTGCTGAGCACCAGCACTTGTGAGAGATCAGATCTTGAAGCTGTAATTTGCATATCAATATTATGTTCAAATGCTTATATTTTGGGGTGTTTGCTGTTGAAGAGAGAACTTGTACTTGTTACAATAAAAGCCTTATGGAAGAAGTTACTGACATCTCCCCAATGAAGGCAAACAGCACCAACCTGTCTAGGTCAATGTACCCTGTGTCCCTGAAAGTAATGCACCTTCAGCAGATGCTTGGAAATGAGGACCTGCTGCCATACAAATACATGTCAGGGGAGTCCAAGACATCTGAGCAGCTGCAGCAGTACAGAGAGCCCAAAGCAGCACGTTTTTCTCGTTACACCTAATTTCTTTTCCCATGAAGCTAGAAAAGAACAGGCCGGAGTTTATGCCAGATGGTGGAAGCAGTTTTTTTCTGGATTAATTTCAGGTTACTTGAAATTCAATATAGCGTTTAAGATCTATGAAAAAGAGAAACAAGGCACATTTAATGCCTCCTAATGTCACACAGAGCAAGGCATTTACGTGCCCCAAAGACCTGCTGTTCATGATTTGTGACACTGAGTGTAACAGAAATCAGCTACACTTGGTGTGGGTGCTCACACACCACACACTGCAAGAAGCAAAACTGAGGACTTTGAATCTCATAATGGTGCTATATATATAAAGATTAATTGGAGCATCTGAGTGGGTCTTCAGAAAGTACCCACCCAGGTTCAAAGCGTTCCTCTTAGGCTCTTAGATTGAGCTTAAGACATTGGAAAAGCTTAGACCAGGCTTTAATCATCACAAATAGCCCACCAAACAACCATTCTTCCAACATATTGAGAGCTCTTTCAATAGATACCTCTTTATTTGAAATGGAATGTATCTTGAAAAATATGAAAAATAAATCACATCTCTCAGAAATCATTTATGAGTCATATTTACACACAAATTTTTTTTGACGACACTGGTATTTCTGCTCACAAGAGGATATGCTAGAAAACATTTTGTACATCACTGCAGCTATAATTCAGAACCTGGCATCTGAATATCATGAACCTTAAAAAAGAGGAATTAATTCAGGATGTCACAGAAACAGCATCCACTTGATCTTCCTTTTTCCCCCAGTTCCTATATTGTCTTGGTCACCACAGCTTGGATTTTCTTGCTAAATCCCCTCCTTGATTACTTTTTTTTCTAATTACAACAAATATTTTTGACCTTTTTATGAATACCGTCCCCACTTTTGCTATCTATATCATGCATTTGCCTGTGTGTGTTTTATCAGCATTTTCGTTTATTCTGTAATGAATTTACTTCAGCCATTTGCTGTCAGATTTCTTTTCAGGGTTTTTTTTTTTTTGGAAGAGGAAGGACAACTTAATTTATTTATCTGCAAAGCTCCAATAAGATGGAGCATGATGTGGTGAACCTATTTTCATAGCCATTGCTTACAATGCAGTAACAAACAGTATTAAATCCAGATGTTCAAATGAAGACTATGTAGTAATAGAGGGGCAAGATGAAAAAAAAAAACCAGAAGTGCCTCTTATAACATCAAACAATTTCTTGGTCTAAAATTACTATCAGTCAAGGTAAAAAAAAAAAGTAAATCAAAATAAAACAACAAAACAAAACAGAAGAAAAAAAACCCAAAGCCCTAAAAACCCCACACGCCATGGAATTCAGAGCGTGAGAAAGTTGTCAGACTGTCCTCATCAGACAATTTAGCCTTATTTATACTGACAGGGCATGAGCCACTTGGTCCAACTGTCCCCAGGGGACCCCGGCCAATTTGTTCCCATTCAGTTTCGAGGAGACAGTCCGGAGACATGAGGGAAAAGTTTGATCCTTACACCCATCCCACCTACTCAGGCTGGAGGTTATCAAGGTAGATTTTGTGATGTGACTACCTCTCAGAGCAGAAGGCTGGCTGACACCAAAGTTTCCAAACAGGTAACACAGCAGGCAATGACAAGGAACAAAAGTTTGTTGAACTACATCAGTCCAAAAGGTTTTCAGATCCTCCTTGAGACCAACTTAAACCAAGAAACATAAAAGCGGGGTATTGACCTTTAACCAGTGAAAAAGAATAGCAAATTTGAAATGAACGTAGTTTCCTAATACCTTCATGGGAATTTTCTCACTAAAATGATCATCTTTAGCTTTCAAAGTACAAGTACTTCCAGAAGAACAGTAAAATTTCAGCTTTAGACTACATCCACAGACTTTTGTGGCATATAGAGGCTTGCATCCACCAAGGACAAGAATAACTGCCTCTCTCAAGAAATACATGTGTCTCTGATCAAATAGGAATTAATTCTCATCAGTTACATTTATCCTTCAGTAGGCTAAAATGTATTTTAGTAGGTGAGATCAGCAGCATATCTGTATACCTGAAAAGGTGGATTAGTTTCTCAGTAAGCTGTAGTTAATCACTCTAAAGAGAGGAGCCAAATTACAGTCTATTTTGTGAGTCTTTGACTAGCTCATTAGAGAATCCCCTTGCAGCTCTAACATCCAAGCGTTAGCAGAATGATAATGGCAGATGTACAGAGAAGTGGAAATTCAGTGTTATGATTGCCAAGCCAGCGAACCTAATCCTAGAAGATGAGGGGCACCTTTGATTTCAATTAATGGCCAAACAGTGACTTTGTTAGGACAGCTGTAATCCACCACCCCAAATTCACCACGCAGCCCTGGCAAGGGCCAGGTTGAAAAGAAGCGCTCAGGAGTAACTACAGAGCATTGTCAGGGCTTTGATCTGCACCATACCATGCTTTACTTGTCTAGATCTGTGACCCTGACACCTGGGGGAGGGAACAAAAGACAAGGGCTAACACAGACCTCAACTCACTCCTTACAGGACTGAACTTAGAGTGCAGAGGAAGGGACCGACAGACACTGTAGTGAATTCTAAAATCTCCCTTTGAGTATCACATCAGCTTTTTGCTTTAAACACTGACAGAAATAAGCTTGCACCAAGAATGTAAGGCTCTTGCTGTCAAGTTACACCTCATTTACACAAAAAGCCTTGGATGTGTAGCTTTAAAATACTTTGTTTATATTATTGTAAATTGTAAAGGGGCCAAAAGCCATTTTCCTCACCACACTAGCTAAAATATCTCCATGGCTGTGACATTTTACCTTGGACCAGAGATAATGGGCCACATCGCTCTGTCCTACTTGCAGCCTCCCCCTTTCATTTAAACCCGAGAACCTGGGCGGTAGCAGCACCCAAGGTGAAGAAGCCACCATTAGAAGGGCCCTGTCCTAGAAATCTCACTGCCCGTGCCCGACTGCCTCCTCTGCACTGGGCAAGGAGCTCCGACCCGCTCCCGCCAGCATCGGCAGCCCAACTCCCACTGACTTCTAAGAGGCAGAGAAACACACGCCAGCTGTGCAATTAGCCCTTTGTTTTCCAACTTCATGGCTTCATCAACGTTTTTAGAGGCAAGATGGCACGCCTCTCTCAACATCTGACAGTGCTAAACACCAAAATTAATCTAGTTCATCTCAGCTAGACAGCAACTTTCAGCTTATAAAAACTGTGACCAAAATAATCCATTTGCACGTTAAAACATACATAAAATTTTAAACTACAGACTGCTTTAATGCAAGACATTAAAAAACTGCCATGAAAATGCAACACAGGTTGAGAATCCAGATCACTTGAAAGCTGAGCGTGCAGAGGGAGCCCTGAACTTGGAAGCTAAGAAACATTCATGAACATTTCCCAGCCCTGAAGCAAGCACAGCACACAGATAGCTGGAAACTCAGATTCCTGTATCACAAAAGAAGTTGGTCAGATTCCTTCCGCTCATACACTAAACAGGTTGGTTTCAATCCCAGAATGACAAGCAACGTTGGTTTTTTGAATAGTCAAGCATGAATAACTTTTTATCATCTTCCACCACGTTTAATATTAAAAAAAAATTAATTAAGCCTCAGACTATAATTGTTGCTCTCATTAGAGAAAATAGGTTTCATATGCAGTACAGGTTTCAGCCAAATTTTGAAACACACATCACATTTTCCATGCTGGTGGAATATAGTGTATTTTGGGTAAAAAATGAATAACTTTTTTGTCAAATTGCACACAGTCAAAGCAACCAGAACTTCTCCATTCTTTCAGAGAGCTAACATGCATATTGTGTTTTTCCTTTACTTTTTTGATACGGCCTACATTCAGAAATGTCTTGCAAATAAGCCTTAAAAAAAAAAAAAAAAGGAAAACAAAACCAAAAGAAAACAACCCTAATAAATAAAATAAAATACATTAAAATAAAGTTACAGTACATCATGTCTCCTAGAAGTCCCATCGCACCAAAGGATCCTTTCCAAGGTTCATAAATAATGGATTTGAAATGCTTCTCGGCACCGAGGGCGGCAAAGCAGCAGCTGGCTGAGGTTCGGGCTCTTGAGCCGCTTCTCTCCGGTCTACCCGCACCTCCGGCGTTTGCCCAGTTTCTGAGCCCCTGGGGCAGGTCCGCCACGAACGCGCTCTGTCCCTCTTCTCGGAAGCGCTCCGTGACCGTGACCTGCAGTGAGACAGAGAGCACACGGGGCACCCGTCAGGCGAGGAGGCGGCGGCCGGGGCGGGCAGCCCCGCGGTGCCGGAGCGGCGGGCGCGGAGCCGGGTCCATACCTGCGCTAGGCGGAGTTGGAGGCGCCGCGGAGCCGCGACCCGTGGGGCGCAGCCAGGAGCTGCTGCTTCTGCCGGGGGGAGCGCACGGG
>NW_005054310.1:3402628-3433956 GCF_000277835.1 Geospiza fortis | reverse complement strand
GGCTACGGCACAGCACGGCTGCGGAGGGAAGGGGTTCCCCGCCGTAGCTAAGCAGCGCTAGAATGATACACGGAGATTACCAGGACACGGCAAATGCCCGAAAGCGCTCCTTTGCCTTCGTCGGGGCGTTCCCGCACTATTTAGTTGAAATGTAATTCCTCATCCTGCCTCCTTGGGCAAGAGCAGTAAGGGGCCCTCTTCTGCATGTTTTCGATTTAAACCCAGTAAAAGAGTTCCAGTTTCCAGCGGAACCCTGTTATTTAAGCGATCATCGCCCCATTAAACAAAAGAAAGCCTGAAAGAACCGGTACAAGAGCTTGATTCCTACCCTGGCCTGGGGAGAAGCAGCTTCAACTGTATATATAAAATAAATCTTTACTTTCTGCAGCAGTTTGAATAATGTCTAAAGAAAGACATCTGTACCACTGCCCTAAGGAAACAGCAGGACCTCAGTACATGGAAATTGCAAAAGCAGACTAGGATAAATTAGGTGGAAAAGGAAATCAATATCCTAAACCATCCATTTATATAAAGAATAGTCCCTTCTCCTTAGAGCTGAATGGATAGACTGTAAGATACAGTTCATTCTCACAATCATTTTATGCCCATTTGAACAGAGGCACATGCTAATTTTCAAAAGATCTGAATACCATTCACCAGTTGCCTCCACCAGCAGTTCACTGCCATTTGAACCTAAATTCCTTGCACAAATATCTGTATCTCCAGCTGATTGTGCAAATACAAGGTGTCTCAAAAACAGCTCGAGCAACGTAAGAGAATTCCTCCCTTTTCACCAGTGTTTTGCACTGATTTCTTTGCTCGTGATAAGGTCTCTGCTCATGTGGCACACAATTTTGAAACTCTCCTACTAAAGCAAACTGGTTAAAATGCATTCACCTATACAGAGCAGCTTAATAAAATACTGAGTTTATGTAAGGCATAGGACACCACTAGGCTAAACCTACAGAAGACCAATTTCTAACAATTCACCTGTTCAGTTTTGGTTGCTGCTCCACTGCTGTAAGCATACAGCCATTTGATTCCAGGTAAATGCACTAACCAGTAGTGAGGAAACTCACATTTGATTTGAGAGTGCCATGTTACACTGTAACAGCATTCAAAAAACTCTGCCCCCACCCCAAAAACACTGCACTACAACACTTAAGGACATTAACACACAACCTGTACCTGTATAATTTAAGGTGAGCTTTTTCTCTTGTTCTCAGTACTGACAGTCAACTGCAATTAATCACATGAAAAAACGGAGACTAGTGCGGAAGGCCAAATATTTTCATCAAATATACAGGAGAAAGAGAGCAAACTCATTCTACTTCACCTTTCCATGACAAAGCATTGAATGTCAGATTTTGAACCCAACTCCAAACACTGATGAACATACTCTAATATACAGACTCACAGCACTCTTTATTCCTGGTGAAATTCACCTAAGCATGTGGTCAGAAGCAAACACGCAAAACATCCATTTAAATTTGTACTCTATAAGCCAACAAATATTAACAGCCATTTAAAACACTGTTTGACCAAAAAAATCCAGATCAGTCAAAAGCTACAAGACTAGTGCAAGATAAAATACTGATAGTTCCATGATAAAAGCACAAAATATTGTGCAGAATTTGCCAGTAAAGGATAACAAACTTTGTTTTCCTAGATGCAAGTCAAAACTGAACTTCTGCAAATGTTTCTTACATTACTATTTTGAGAAACCACATTCAACAGTTAGGCACACTACAGTATCACACTGAGATTTTACTTTACTTTTCTTGAAATACATATTTAAACCACTGCATTTATATAAAATGCTTCACACATCTGCTACCATTATTGAAGTTTCAGTAAATACTAGGCAGGTTCTGCAGCCATTCCAGAAATAGCTGATGTGAAGATGCCTCCTACTGTCAAACCTGAAACACTACAGTCTGAAAATGCGACCTTGGGTGCAGACTTTTCCTGTCAGCAACTCCATCTCACAGATACATGTATATACCCCTCAGAAAATGAAACATTAATGAAACATTTACCATAACTACCAACCACACTGTGCCAGGCCTTAGCATTCCCTAAAACCCCTAGCAGTACCAAATAAATGAACTGTAGGCAATGCACCAGCTATTGGCATAGCAGCTTATCCAGCCTGGCTGTTTCAGAGTCCTTTGCACTTCCAAGGCAGTGGTTTTCCAAAAATATTCCAACTTAAGCTCACACGTTGTAGAGAAAAACAAGGCTGTAAAGGAGCTTTTAAGGTTCTCAGATTTGACCACTGCAGTAAAACATGCTATGAGTTCAGAACAGTTTCTCCACTACAGGGCAAATGTAAATTTGAGCAATTACTTGCCAACACTTGAGCACACAAAAGCAAAGCTCTAACACCAAGTTCAGGACTCGAGCCCCTCCTGCAGCTGAAGAGCCAACTTGTGTTGACAATTCACCGGCTTTACTCAGACACCTGCGAACACAAGAGCCCTTCTGCCATAGCCTCTCAAACCTTGTGTGCCTGCCCCTGGTGTACACAGGCACAGAAAAATATGGAATAAATAGCTTATCTGCACCTGGTGTACCCTGTCTTGTCTGCTTTACTCACTCTGATTTTCCGACAAAAGCTGAGATGCAGAGAACACATGGAACACTACCAGACCTGAGCAAAGGTCTGACAACGATTTTAAGAGCAATGAGACAAATGCCATGTGGACAAACTTCTACCTCCTCTTGTTAGAAGTAAGACTTTAATATTTTCAGCAGATAATTTATGCTCAATTTAGGCAAGCATTACCAATTAAAAGCCAATTATTTCAACATCCTCTTGACATCTTGTGGGGAACCTCAAACAGATTACTGAGGAGCTATTAAGAAATGAAAATGGAGACGTGTTGCAACAACTTCTCTGACCTGTGAAAGTCTTGGATTAGAGAAGACCAAATCTGTACAGAAAAAAGGAGAAAGCACGGTACAGCTGAGTCTACCTACTCCAACATCCATGTGGCTCTGGACCCAACCTAGTAGACCATCAAAGGCTGTTCATGCTTTCATTATCAGGCTGTCCCTTTTGTATTGAAGGGCATAGTATTTTGCTTCCTTAAGCTGCTGAGAGTGTCACAGCACAATTCTCTGCCCAAAAGAAGGCATTTGGTAAACAACTGCTGAATAGACACCTTCGGAAATAGGAAACCTTTAGCAGAAAGGTTAATCATTCATCTGCATATAAGTTTCCTATCAATTTCCAAATCAGGTTGACAACAATGGGCCCTGAAACACAGGGAAAGTTTTAAGTACCAGCTTGAAGGTGAACACATTAATTCTCTCCACTTTTCTACATTCTGCTGGCTTTTTCCACTTAAAAAGCAAAACATGTCAGAATTACAGTATCAGCTATTAGTTTCAGGAACATCAATTTCAATAACCCAGAAGATACTGCTCATCTAAACTTATGAAGCTAGGAGACACTGGTAAACAGTGTTGCTATGCCCAGTGTTCAAATAATCCAAGGTAACACTTCTAACTGCACCAAAAAGTAAACTTCTAACACTTCTAACTCCAAAAACTAAAACTTTGGAATGCTAAGCTTAAATCTGGGCTCCATTATATCAGGATGCTGTATTTTTTTACTTTTTTTAACATGAACCAAGTTGTATCACACAGGCAAACTCTTCAGTTCTAATCTAATCTAGATTGCTAAAAGCAATTATGAAAGAATTGCAAAGAAGCCTCCTTCTCCATCAAGCATAAGCCCCGAAACCCCATCCCTGTCATCCAAAGTCTCGCTTAATTCTCTCCTCCTTCCTCACCCACCTCCCACTTTCCCCCCCAAAATAATTCTCCCTTCAATACAGCAAACAAAACTGGACAGAAGACACAATTTACACAGCTGTTAAATTATGGTGCATTTCTCCAACTGCTGCCGAAGACAGCAGTTTCTATTTCAGTGACACATTTTCCCAGCCAGAGCCTGTTAACAAGGTAACTTACCCTCCTCAAATATTAAAGGAGGAGATTCTCTACACCTGGTATAAATGAAAAGTGAAAGAATGAGTCACAACACTCCAATCAATGTTGAAAGTTTAATGTTCCTGCTACATACTGCCTTTCAGAACTGCTAAACAAGAGTGTCATTAATAACAAAACTACAGTAAGCACCAGAACAGTTTTAATTTAACCAATGCCATAAGAACTGGCACCTCATTTATATTCTTCTTTTTGCTGCAGTCTGGAGAGCACAAGAACTGCTCATTTAGAACAAGCATGTCAATCTGGAGAGAAGCTTACCAAAATCTGTCAATAGGATGTATTCATGACCCTGGATCTTGCAGGCTGCAGGTGTGCATCTAACAACTCCCCTTTTCAAATATTCTATCCCATTGTATGTTATGAAGGTGTTGAATGAGAAAGTAATCAAAAAGCAAGCCAAATTTGTTAAGTAGTGAATTTTGAAACTTACAACTTTTAACAGTTAATTTTCTTTTAAAAATGCAATTACCAGATGCTATTAGCAAAAATGGGCTAGATCTAAGTAAGGACTTCAGAGACTTCCCATATCCAGATGTATAAACTCCAAAGCCCCATCTTAATGACTTCTCAAGCTCAGAACCTACTATCACAGTTTGGTCTCTACATGTCCTCAAGCTTAAACCTAATCTTGGGAGATGTTTAGAGAAGAGACCATGTGAAACCCAAACACCTGGCAGGGTCAGGGATAAAGGATAAGCATAAGCATATTCTGACACAACAAAAAACACAACCATATCTACTTAAACACATAGCTACTAAGAGTATTTGTTAACCTTTCATAACTGCTTTTTCTATGCTATGATCTGTGTTACCTAAAAAACCCCTAAGATCACAGCTTCAATGGTCCTGCTTTACATACAGCTATAGATAATGAGCTCCTTCTCCCAAAACCACCACCGGAGAGGAGAAGCCTGACAGGGATTCTGAAATGAAGCAGTGTGGTATTTAGGCCTTCAAGGAATTAAAAAGAAAAATCAATAACAAAACTAAAACAGTTTAGTCAGAGGACACTAGACCCACATCTTCTTGAGGGGGGCTGAGGATTTAGAAGGGCACTTGGGATAAGCTTCATTCTGTATTACTTACCCTCCAGGGAAGAGACATGCTACAGAAACTCTTCCATCAGCCCTATCCTCACGTGGCCATTGCCTCCTCCTTGCCCTGCTCTTTTAAAACCTTTTTGGCTAAGTGTGTAAGGGGCACAAAAAACCAGTAGCTACTGCAGAAATAGATCAATTTCCAATACTACAAGGACTATTCCATCCCTGAAAAAGCTATCTACTTGCTTAGAAGATTAGAATATATATTTAGTTGTGTGAAGGACAAGACAGCATGGACTATAGTAGCATGCTACTGACTGGAAAAACTCAGAATACATCAGTTCATAGCCTCTTTCAGCTCAGTATGTTTAAATACACATCTCACCAAGCACCTCCGCTGCTAGGCTAGAGGCAAGGTAAGAATGAGATGAGAAAGATCTTCTAGCCCATGTGTTTCAACTGACAAAAATATCCAATATGGACAAAGTATGAACCAGAATGTGCAAACACAAGCACAGTGAACAGAACATTAGGTGAAGAAAGCAGAATTTCTTTGGGTTTGTTTCCTCATGTTTGATACAGTGAGGACAAACTAGAATACAGCCATGTGTTGCCAGCACTCCCTCGGCTGCAGGGCATGCTTTGCTCAGGCCCACCTAGCTCCATCTACACAGACTGAAAATCCAAGGCACTTTGCTCCAGATTTCATACTAATAGGCAATGCCTTAGGGTCAGGCACAGCAACACCGAAGTCCTTTATCAGATCTAGCCCCACTTCTAAGAACTTGTCTTCTCTAAAATGGCAGTGTGGACCAATCACTGAAACATTGAGCTCAGATTCACAAGTATCACACTGCAAGTGCAAAGTATGGATCAAACTTTCCAAACTATTGTGTTTGTTTTTCAAATGCTATATAATTTACTTTTCAGTAATCATCAGTTTTTTCTAGTAAAACATGAACTGCAGCATGTAAGATATGCATTACCAGTTTACACATGCAGATACACAAGTAATAAAACAAGACTAGCTTCTGAAAATACTAGGTTTTATTCACACCCCTGTGGTAAACAATAACCTTAATATGATGACTAGGTTTCTTTTGTAGATCACTATGTCACATAAAATACAAAACCCATAGCATAAACAAGCTGACAGTTATGAATGTTTAATGTGGTCTTGTCAGGAAATTAAACAAGTTATACTAGTCTTCTCAAGTAGTCAAATTCAAAATGCATCATCATCTCCGAGTTAGTACAAGTCACTGCCATTTCTATAACAAAGTAATGAAGGCACAGCTAGTGCAAGCAGACTTAAACCCGTTCAGACTACTGGGCTGAAAAAATACTTTGGTTGGTTCTTCAGGAGAGAGTTTTCTCTAAACAAATATTGGTCTCAGTTAACAGTTCTGATCATCTTCACAGCTGCAGTCTAATAGCTACATGACAAAGACTTCACAAGAACCAAACTATGTAGCAATGAATTAACATTCATGCTTTAGGGCATTTACTGCATTCTACATATTGGCAGAAAATTATACTGTTAAAATGCTAGGTAGATTGAACCTACATTTTAAACTGGTTCTTAAGTGTTCGATTTCTTTTTTTAACAAATTGGTTACTTAATTCTACCAAGATACAAAACATAAGGCTGTAAGTAACTAATAGTTGTGTTTAGGCTATTACAGTGCAGGTAATCCTCAAGGCCACAGACACACTGCTTCACTGCTGCTTGCATTCTGCTGGGTTTTGATCCTTCTGTTGAAAAAAAAAGAAATACAGTTTAGAGAAACAGTATTTAAGAAGAACTATCAATATTGCTAAGCATGCTTTCTCAAGCTGCAATATTCTTCCGAAATTCTTCCATCTTATCCTTTGCATTAATTGTCTAGCATTTGCAACACTACTGTCATTGGATGCAGCAATATCCACACTGCATTTATTTTGGCTTTGTTGGCACATCAGGATACAATCCAGAATAAAAACCTGTTCAGAACTAAGTGTGGTGAAGTACTCTAAAAGACACTGTAACTGGAAAAAGGAGAAGAGTGAGGTGCAGTAACAAACAACCAAGCTCAGAAGAAGCATGCAGACCCTCTTCACAGTTTGAGACAAAAGAAACTTCCTATGGGTGGTTACAAGAGCATGGCCTTATGCCAGAAGACACTGTACAGCAACGCAATGAAATGCCAAATCACGGCTCCTAATGCTCTGGAAGCATCTTTTGCAATAAATTCCAGTTTAAAAATTCTAACATGAAAAACTTCTGTTCATGAAACAGACAGCCATTAATATGTCACAGTAATATGGGAATTCAAGAAAGTTTTTGGGAGGGGCAGAGTTCAGTTGCAGGTTTTACTCCACCACCTTCCTTGGTCTGGACAGCTATTCTAGGAGCACAGTGCTTCAGTAAATTCAGCTGGCTTATAGCCTGAGATAAGATGGTACACCACTATAGCACCACTACTATCTCTAGCCTTTGAGCAGCTCTCTGAGCCTAGTTAGGCCTTTCTCAGTCCTGTTTCACTGAGAAAAGCAATCTGAAATGGTGGAAATAAGTCCAACTTGCAGCTGTTTCATTTGGATTTCAAAACTTTCTTGACTAGGAACCAATTTGAATACACTATAGCAGATCAAACATCACCAAGATGGCTGTACATTTTGATCACAAGTTTGTACCCTGCATTTCTATGTACAATGCTAAGATTAATGTAATTTACTCAACAGTACTTTGATAGCAGCTCAAGCCATTCCTACTGAAAAACATTCATTTGAAATGACAAGCCATTTTAACAGCAGGCATTTTGGAGCACTTCATAGACTTCATGACTGCAACTTTCACCTACCACATCAGATGCTTTCAGGTGGCCAGAGGTACCTTTCTCTCAGCTATCAAAAAGCTATGAATTGAGTGGCTCGCAACTGTTTTTCCAGCCTGATTAGTGATTTTTCCCTTCTCATGCAATAAGAAAGCCTCCAGTTGCTCTTGGCTGTTCACATTTTAGGACTTGGCTGCAGATGCATTGCTGAACCTTGACTTCTGCTACCTCAAACAATGAAAGATTTGCCATCTACCTAACATGAAAGAGCGTATTTTGCATTCTGCTGGGAAAATCGGTGCCAGAGCCAGCTTTTAGCAAGTTCCCAAAAACTGAAGTTGGATGACACAGTTCTCTCCATGTCCTTACAACCATTTTGCAATTTTCATCATTAGGCAGCAAATTGGTGCAAGACAAGTTTATAGAAAACCAAGCCTGACTAACCTCAGTGCTCAAAGCCAAAAGTTACTTTTACAAAATGACTCCTGGAGAAAGAACTTTTACAAAGTTTCTCTACCAATTCTACTCTGTCAGAATTAGGCCCAAAACAGCCTCAAAACAAAACATGCTCACCCATAGGAACTACTGGTTAAATACTTAATCTAAAATTAAGATTCAACATACATAAAATTTTAAATGTCTCTATGCATACACAAACTTTAAACATTCATTTTAATTCCTTACTTTTGGTTCATAATCAGGATCATTTTCTTCATCTGCTTCTTCTTCGCCCTCCTGAAAAAAAACACTTAATATTTCTCTAGCTTATCCACATTCAGCTTCCGGAGCCATTTTCATGAAAATTAAGATTAAACTGTACTCAGAAATACATCCATTACCACTTTATGTTATACATATTGTATTAGTTTATCCTCCATAATGTGTATCTTTTGACATCAGTGGCAGCTTAATTTTTAAGATACCTTGAAGGTTGTCTTAGCTTGGTTTGGGTTTTTTTTTGTTGCTGTTGTCTTGCTGGTTGTTTGTTTTGTTTTTTGGGTTTTTTAAATTATTCATCTGAAATCCACCAAACAGTATGTTCTATCTTATTTCAGAAGTAATTCTTAGTGTCCACAGCACTCAAAAACTAAAGGAACTCTTATTCCAGATAACAAGCTACAACACGTAAACTATTTGAATCAGGGGCATCTGTCATCTTACCTCATCATCTGCCTCTTCACCTTCTTCATCATACTAGAAAAGAAAATAAATAGTTTTGATAATATCATAAATGCAGCCATCTATAGCTCAAGTAGATGCCAGAGACCACTCCATATTGTGATCTTAAGAGAATCATACAATGGTTTGGGGTGGACAGGGCCTTGAGGGTCATCTAGCTCTAACCACCCTGCCATGGGCAGGAAAACCTTCCACTAGACCAGGTTGCTCAGAGTCTCATCCAACCTAACCTAAATCTAGTCTCTTTTAATTTGCACCAAGAAGCTCCTGTGTCTGTCAGATTTAAAAACACTTTTTGCATCAGCATGAGCAATGTTCAACTTCCCCTGGTAAGCTCTGGTAGAGCAGACTGTCCCCATTCTGTGCAGTCCGGGAGGGGCTGATTACCCTGCGGTACCACTGGGGGACAGCAGGGGACAGCGGAGCCCAAAGCAGCCTGTCGTACCTCCCTCCTCCACAGCCCCAGCCAAGCCTTTGCAACAAGGGCCAACAGTTTAGATTCTAAACATTTATTTTTAAGACAGCACATATCTAAGCCATCTTAACAGTCAAACCGTTTTTGTTTAACCGAGGCAGCGACAGAAAAAATGTTTTATACCTGTATAAAGTTCTGAGGCTTCATGTTTTGACAATTTCAAGCTTAGCTCTTTTAAAACACTTAAGCCTTTGCAGAACTTGCTTTGATTATTTTGGCATGCTTTGAATGTGCTTATCTAGCTTTTTTTTTTTAAGTAAGAGAGTACTTTTAAAAGGATGAGACTTGAAAACTTCATAGCCCAATGTCACTGTAAGCACAAAGAACAGGCTCAGCAGCTAGAAGAAGTCTCATTTGTTCTCTGGCAGCTCATTACAGTTCCACAAAGTATTGGGTACACTTCTCTAGGAATGCCTTATATACAAAATGCTACTATGACATCCTCTAGATGATCAGCTTCTACCACTGCTTTTGCCACAAAACTCTGCAGTCACTACTTCAAAGAATTATTATTTTTATGCTTCTCTTCCTGAATAATCTAGGAAGCTCTGCTGCAACTAACATCCCATTCTAAAGATACCAATGTAAGAAATTACCCAAGCACGAAATAGCATTGTTTCAAGGTTTTTAGTGCTCTGAATGAATATTATACTTACGTCATCATCATCATCTTCAATAGCTTCTCCAGTGAAGTACAGTACTGACCGGGGCACTATACGTTCACGCAAGAAGTGACCTATTTCAAAGTCTGCAGCAAGGATTGCCTCGGAATCATCATCCTGCATAAAACAATATTATTTCCTAAACTATGAGATGGTAACTACTTTTGATACATACACACAAGTTACATGGTTTTGATGTGGCCAGATTTACACAGATCCCATTACTGATTTTTTTTGTTCCAGGAGTCCAGTTCTGCTTTACAGGACTGAACGTGAGGAGCCAAGTTCAACACTGAACAGCCCACCTACATTATACAGGGAGGGGCTGCTGCTTCAGAAAGCCTAATTATATACCATTCTGGAGTTTCTTTCATTCCAAGTATAAAGATTATTTAATATCTCCCATAGACTTTCAGCTCATATGCACAATACTCTTAAATAAGTGAACAATAGCCAGGTGAGACTATCACAATAAAGATTTTACAACCTGCTTCTGATTCCTACAGTGCATCCCCTTGATTCCCATTAGACAAATCCACTACTGAAGCACTTGAACACTTAAAAATGCTCTCTGATCCAATGTGACACTTTCACTCCTCTTGTTTTCATACCAAGTGTTCTGCTGTCTCCCATCTGAGCAATTACTTTTTGTTTTTCTAAATGTTATGAGCATACAGCTTTTGGTGTCCATGCCAACTAGAGTTCTAACTACATGCCTCTGGAAGCTTTAATTTCATATTTCTCACTCAAACTGCATAATATATTCCCTACTGTTAAGTATTTTTGGTAGTTTTTCTCGTTACAAAAACATGGGTTATTACCATAGCGAGCACACAGAAAAGCAGGCTCTTCCAGTTTTCTGTTCCTGTTTTATTACTTTCAAGAGTTAACAGCTTGAGAAATTTTTAACAGAATAAAACACAAACTGGATACATTCAGCCATTAGATAAAATCATCCAAAGAACACATGAAGGGAGAGACTTACACCACCCATTAGATCTAAGACTAATAACGTAGATCACTACATTTCTACAACTGTTAACAATCCAAAAGGTAGTTTTCAGGAAGCATAAGCTATTAAAGTTGACTAAACTAAACTCTACCATCCAACTCAAACACTCCTCCTGAAAAAGAAATCTCAAATATATACTAGTCTTCATAAGTACTCTCAGTTAAAGACAGAAGCAGTTAAAGCTGAGGCTGTTTAACAAATTTTAAAATTTCATAAACACGCCATCGTTATTTTTTAAATAAGCCAACTTACCAGGTCTCCACTTTCAGGAACTGTAGGAAAAAAAAACAGAAGAAACAAGTGAGTGAGATACATTCTACATCTAAAGTTAATACATGTATACTAGTGTTCAGCTTACCTTCAGGAGGACTGAAGAAGTTGAAGAAAGAGTCATTGGAAACAGTTTTTGTAACCGTCCTTACTGTTCCGCGGCCCTTATGTTTTTGCTTCTTCTTAATGGTTTTCAAAGTAACATTCTTTCCTTTTTTCCAATCTATTTGGCAACTAAAGCGTAAAAAAAAAAAAACCAAATTACAGGGAAAAAACCACAACCACCTGCAGCTTAATACCATTCCCCTTGTTACAAGTATCTACTGAGACTATCACAACTGCAAGAGACACAGGAAAGAAAGAATATTAAAATAGTATTTATTTAGTCCTATCTTTTCATTAGTTTTCTGTTGAGAACAGGAGTAACTGGTTAATTTTAGGATTATTTCCATCCAAAAATTTTTCCTTCTCCACTCAATCTCTGAAATGCTAATTTTCATTAGCTACCAAACAGTGCCTAGTTTTCTATCAACAACTAGTACTGCACCAATTTTAGAGCTGCCCATCCATTTTAAAGCAATGTCGTATTTGGGCATATTAGTAATATGCCAAAGTTCACCCCACCTATCATCATAACCAGTAAGTCCTTAAAACAATGCATCAAACAAGCATGTAGGTTTTAGCTGATTTTGAGTTGCTTGTGAGGGTTTTGTCTTCTGGTGTTACATTCGTTTGGGTTTTGTTTTTTGGGGTTTTTAACTCTATCCTGCTTACAGAGCAAAATCATGTCTACAGGCTCCCCTAACAGTCAAAGCATTCTGGCGACAAGTAAATGAAAAAGTCACATCAGTGAAACTAACTGCATTTGCAGAAGTTTCTGATTAGATTCTTTTACAGACTCAGAAATTCAGTGAGTTGCTTTGGGACAAGAAGGGGCTATCCTAGCTACAAGAGAAAACAAGGACTAGGAGTTAATAATTTTTACAGAAGCAGTGGCACCTCACACCAAACTCTGTCAAGATTCATGATTTGCCAATCAGTCCAAACTGGGGAAGACAAAACAGTTTAATCAAAGCTACCCAAGCATTTAAAATTAAATCTTACAGGACTTTGGAAAATATGTTAAGTGACTGGGAAATAAAGAGGCAAATAAGTCAGTATGAGCAACTGGAGATTAATTTAAGAGAAAAACCAACACTGACTATGCAGTAATAGTCTGTAACTTAGTTGTTATCACTCAGAAGAGCAGTCAGAACACTGGAGACTTGAGCACAAAAGTTACTGAACAGGCCCAAGTGTTCTCATAAGAATAATTATGTACAACATAGTTTTCTCCCATCCCTCTGTACAACATCCCCATGTACAACATAGTTTTTTTTCTCATCCCTCTGTTCACAAAAAAAGGAAATGTAGAGGAAAAAATTACTTAACTAATTTAAAACAGAATATTTCACTAAGAAAGCAGTGTGACGGCTTTTTAAAAAGAGTAACCTGGAATTATGAGGACTGTTCTCCATTTCTCAAATAGACAGAAATTCAAAGGCAAACATTCAACACTTATAAAACAAAATGGACAACTGCAATATTAAAAATAAATCTGAAATAAACTCCCCAAAATGCCGCGTGCCAGAAATACAAAAATATTAATAAAAGCAATCAAACAAATTCTAGCAAAAGCTATACAGGCCTACTAAAAGATACTAAAATATTTCAATTCACCTTTAGTGACTGCAGAACAGTATTTCTAAACAAATACTGACTATATTTCTTATTTATATGCTTATATAATATATATGCTTATAAATTATGCAATACAAATAATGTGTTTTTCTATATTGTATTGAAGTTATTGGTAACAACAAAAAAACTCATATCAAACCTAGCTGTTCCCAAGTTACATGGGGAAGTATCTTTTCCAGCACCTCCCCAAGATGCTGTAAAACTCTACAGCTGGATAATGCTACGGGCAAAGCTGCTATATTGCCTTAATGGTATCTATTAGACTTACCCTGTACAACCCATGATTTCTGGTCCGTCAAAGGAAAAGGGATCAGAATCATCTGGCTCCGACCTCATTCTATACGTCTTTGTCAACACTTCATTTGTGAAGTAGTCGTTTGGTTCAAAATGAAATTCTAATGTGAAACTCTTAAAAAGAATTGCAGAACAGTAACTTTAGTTATTTACCAACACCTTTAAATTCTTAACACCTAAACCCAAGCAGTACACATGCAACAGAATACACCTTTCTCCAATACATCCATAACTTATTCTAGAATTTGTCACCCAAGTTGTACAAAGATCTTCAAATCTTTTCAATTACTTGATCTTGTACTTTCTAGTTATTATACTGCTTGCAGTAATGACAGATCTCCCAGTACACAGATTTCCTGCTACTAATGTATAGGCAGAATTTCTAAATTTAAAAATATTATAACTTAGAAAACGGTCTGATTACTGCCAGGGAAATATATGAAATTACAGCAGTTACACAAAAAGTACCCAAAGGTATCAAAATGCAATGGTGAAAACCTAAGTTATCAGCTGTTAAGGCAAATCTCAAGAGAAGCTGAAGGCTAAATTCAGTATACACTCATTCACAGGGTGATGCAAGATTAGCACTAGACCTTGTACTGCTTTCTCAGAAGCAGCAGCTGTATATTTTCTCATGATTTCCACAAGACAATTGGCTATCACAGACCATGTTGCTAAAATACAAATAATTCTTAAGATAACATAAAAGTAATCTTGTTTAATAAGTGAAACTAACCATAGGTTGTCCAACTTCTGAAAATTTCACTTTTATATCTTTTAAGTATTTCAGGATAGGTTCATCATGTTCCTGTAGAGAAAACACAGTGTATTTAATTTTCATAACATTCAATTACACACAGATTTAAGGCCTCACAGAGATAAAAAGTCATGTTTAGAACAAGTTTGACTTAGAAAAAAAACCTTGTTACAACACTGAAATACTTCCATGAACATGACCAGCAGATGGCAACAATGGCTGTTACAGAGTCCCCAGTACAGTATACAACCAAAACCCACGCTAACACCACGTACAATTTTTAGTCATGTCTAATACACTTTTCACACACACTTCTATAAGCACCAAAAATTCATTAGTATCATAGAATAGGTTCAAGAAATAAAACAGCAGGGAGGTATTTCAGTGCTGTGTACTCTCACTTGAAAAGTTACCAGAGATGACATCCAAGTAACAGTTCCATTATTGCTCTCCAGACATATAAAGTATCAAAGTGTTTCCACTGCTTTCTTAAAGACACTTGGGTTAATTACCAATGCAACTTTAAACAAAGCTAGACCACTGCCTACCTGAACCATATCACTGAGCAAGTCCACATTCTTGAATACTGTCAGCCAAAACTCAGGGATTCCTTTAGGGTCTTCTTTTTCTTCATCTTTTTTTTCTTCTTCAAGCTTAGCTTTCTCTTTCATTTCATCCTTGAGAAAATAAAAATATTGGGTTTCCTTAATTTTAAGAGGTTCATCATAAGGTTCATCAGTTCTTTGTTGGCACCAGTGCCATGTGGACGTTTAAGCAACCATTAAGAATTAGCATTATTATTAATAGCAAGTAATCATTACAAACCTGTTTTTTTAGAATTTCGGCTTAATGAATCTTGTTTCATGCTAAAGCTTGAGATATTGATGAGAACTAATTAAGATACTCACTGAAATTTCTTCGTCAGCATCTGCTTTCCATTCACATTCCTCTTCTGTAGGTTCATAAATGGCATTGATGATTTCACTTCGCTGGAAGATTAAACAAAGAATATTTTCTAATTTCCTAGTAATTGCAATCAGCAATGCCCTAACCAATAAATTCCTAATCCTAAATTACACAAGTAGTAATACATTAACTATCTACCTTTTCTTCTGGCTCTAGAAGATTGATTCAGCAGTTAGGAAGTTTACAACACACTAAAATAAACACCAAAGTCCCAGAAAAGTTACAGTATGATCTGACATTTGCTCAATTAAAATGAGGTTTGATATACTGAAGTCATTTTGATAACTATGGAACAGACTTAACTTTTCACTCTCTCAATCTTAGTTGATATTCACTTGGATGGCAAAATTTTATCAATTGAATTGAAGGGGCACATATGAGACCAAAGTAATTTGGAACATGAGTAAGTGTTCTGGTTTTTATAATCCTTTGCTGTATTTTAGATGAAGCTTTAAAGTACAAATCAGAGTAGCACTAAAATACCTTGTCAAATAAGGGCTGATAGAGAGCAGCATACTTTCTCTCCAGCTCATGAACTTCCTCATAGAACTTTGCTTCTATCTGTGCACACTGAACTTGAAGATTCTTGAGAGCATTCACACGTCTTTTAACAACTTTAGGCAAGCTGAAAAATTCAGTGACAGAACTGTTAACAACACTGCATTTTAAGCACATATTGATCTCTCCTTAACCAGACCCCTTGCAACTTAACCAACTTGTACCACAACACATTTTACACTCTGTTTTAAGCTTTAGAAAGTTTAAATCAAAGCTGCAACCACTTTCACCAATGACATTGAAATCCTTAGCACAAGCACTTAAACTGAGGCTCAACCACAGTTAGAACCAGAGTATTCCAACACCTGAGTAAATCATGAGAGAAATTTGTGCAATAAATCTTCCTTCTAAAAACAAGCTCTACATTATTAATGAGTAACAAGGTAAAATCATAGTATTGAGTACAACTAAGAAAAGTCTCACCATTAATTTGTTTGGCTTTATGAAAATGTTCAAGACAGTTGTTATTATTTGCTTAAAAATTTAATCTTCAAAACTTGCTGCTTTCTTTCACTGAGCACAGCAGCTAATAGCACTGTCTTTAAACACACTGTCTGACCCAAAGTGAGCCAGAACTGGTTTGCTAAATGAGCCACTGTACTACAAATGTGCAAAAGGAAAGCAATTACTGCATGCCTCATAAATGCAGATCAACTACAGAAAATTTTGGCAAGAATTTATAGCAAGTTTTGATACTGAGAAAACCGCATGAAGTACTGCTAATAACATTGCTGTATCAGCTAATGCTTACAGTCTAAGCATAAAATTACGATGCTAGAGACACCAGGCCTCCAAGTATCTGTCCATAGTTTAAATAAATGATGTTTCATGACCAAGGCAAAGCTACAAAAGAGATTCCAAGGATCAGGAAAGTATCCTAAGAAGTGTGCCATACTGTAACTGCAGAGGAAAACATCAGACACTAAATGCTAAATATTAGCATTCTTCATGAAACTTCAAATAAAAACTCTTCAATTCTGAGATGCACTACAAACAGACTATATTAGTTTTTCTGCTATCTGAGCAGCACAGTGGTTTATGACCATAAACCATAGACAACACTGTTCAGAAAACAAAAGAACCATTTTAACACTCTGCTCATACTAAACCAATGCTGTACCTTTCTACATATCCTGCAGATGTTCCTACCAGACCATCAAGTCTTTCCTGAAGGGCTGCAAGAATCTGAGGATTTTGCATCATCTGCACAGTCAACTGCCGAGCTGAATTAAAAAAGAAGATTAAGTAAGCACAAACTGCATCTCTTGGACCAATCTTGAAAGAAAGAATTGTGCACAAAATAAAGAAAATTAGACAAGCAAGAATTACAGATGCAGAAGAACTGTTTAAAACTGTGTGAAGTCTCCCTAATACCAAAAAAAGTTTCTGATTTATAAATCTGATTTCTGTCCAGGATTTCTACAGTATAATTTCCCCTCTGATTCTCACCTAAAATAGCTGGGAAATCACTGAAAATACACATTATTCATCTCTAGGCTCCTGTGGGACACCTGAATACTTACCATTTAATTACTGTATGTCATTTAATTACTTCAGCTAATGAGTGTTCCCCAAAATTTTGCAATCCAGTTTTGAAAACACTTCTTTCAATAGATTAGCGAAGTATAACATCTTGAGCAAAATGTTCTATTTTAATGTTATTATTCTGCTCAGGCAAACTTGAATCAAGGCACTATCCAAGTAATTTTATTGCAGAGATTATTAGTTATTTCTCTTTTGGCTAACTGCTCTTTAGATTCCATCTGTGCCCCCACACTTCAAATACAAAGCATGAGTAAGACTGTTCAGCACTGACAAAACAAGTATTTTGATATGTGCTTATGTTACTTGTTGAGGGGAGAATAAAAAAGGATTTATTAATTTCAAGAGCAGTAACACTAAGCATGATTTGTTCTGTTCACTGTCAACTCAGCAGCAAATTATTAGCAACTAATCAAAAGTAAGAGATACACATACACACATATACACACATTAATTTTTTATACTCAAAACTTCACGTGTGTGAAGTTTTTAAATAATCCTGTTACATATCCACAATAATCCTGTCTCTTCCAATTATACAGGTGGCCAGCACTGCCTGAACCTGGTATTAAACATGACTACAATGAGTAATTGCAAACAACTAATAAAAATCACTCAATTTGAAAGAAAAAGTTCTTGCTTCAGAACTTAAACACAATTGTCCATCTGAAATTATTTTACCACTTCCTAATTGTTTTGCAGTAAAAGTTTTTTCTAGCACACTAACTAGGAAGCACATAGGCTTAGAAGTTTAGAAACTCTTGGTTTCAACATTACCTTTGCTGTTGGCATCTTCCCCAGTTTCTTCTTCTTCTACTTCTTCAACATCCTCCATATCCTGCTGATCAAGTTCAGACTGTTCTTTGCTATTAGAAATATTCAATAACAAGAAGTTAATTCAATCAAGTAGTTAATTTTATAATATACTCTAAGGAGCTTAAAGAGCTCAAACTAGAGGTTATGTGGGTAGAAACAAACTGTTGCATCTTTTGACCTTTGACAAGCAAGTCTTAATAGACAAACAAAACCAATTTTGTCTTCACAGAAGTTTCACATTTGACAATCCCAGAACAGTTTACAGAATTAGCAACCTTCCAGAATTACGAAGTTTCTTTCTACAAAAAACTCCTTCATCTTCTGCTCTTATCAACCAGTCAAAGTCTCCTTCTGCTCCACATACCTTCCTTAAGATGTGCAGGCCTTGAGAACTGTGGGTAGGATCACCTACATTATACTTTAAACGCCACAAAATAAGAGCACTCAAAGTATAGAAAGAATCCTACATGGAGTGAAACAATAGAAATGGGCAATATCATCTGATTTCCCCTCCAGAATTCCAACTAACATAGGAAGTTGACTCATGCCTTCTTCCACTTTCTTATTTACTAACAATTAAGATCACAAACCCATTTATCATGAGCAACATAAGTTTTTCTCCCACAGGCTATAAACCTCAGGTCTTGCCACAGTGCTCAAGGTCAGTACCTAGACCCTGCCTATCCAGCATCTGGAGAGCCCAGTCATGCCAAGTACAGCACAGGACACACTCAGAGCCACAGTAAAATCATAGACAGATTTTACTTACTTGTCTACGTCTGCCATTCTGCTAGATTTCAAACACTAGGGGAAAAAAAAGAAAAAAACACATAAGAACAGGAGCACTAGATTTCAGTTATAAACTCTATGGCCATGTGCCATAATACTAAAAGAAACAAAATCATGTCAGCTTTATGAAACATGATAAATATATATAACAGTCTGAAGCGTGGCATATCTCCCTTGCACATCTTGAGCTGTCGGTCTTTAAAACATACAGAAATTTTGAAAAACTTCATTCTGGTTTAGAACCTATAGATCTACTCACATAAACTGAAGTACCAAGTACCAGCAAAACGCCATGTTGAGTTTTGGATTGTAGGACTGTTCTAATATCACTGACTGAAAATTAGTCCTAAGTATAAAACTGGAATATAACCTGAGAAAAACTGAAGCAAAAAGGGTGCTGGTAACTGTTTACTCATTGCCAGCATGTGATTGCAGACAGAACATACTTACAGCTAAAACAATTTGAGAATGAAGATGCCTTTTTGTGGCTTTACTTTTAATCCCAACTTTACAAAACCAATCCAAGTCATTCCTCAGAATAGTCACAATATTGCAACATTTTACAAAAAAAAAAAAAATTATGCCAGGTGCCAGGCTAAATTATTTAACATGACTAATTCCCATGTTCAGAATTATCACAATTTTCTTAAATATCTTAGTGAAATCATAAACATATTCCATACACAGTAACTAGAAGCATTTAATATTGAGACTATTGCAAATCTTGCATACCATGAAGAACCTATGTTCTCAAATATATTACAAAATTAGTAACGTTTTCTACCAGCAAAACAGCACTCGGGAGTCTATTCTCCAAAAAGATGTTTTAGGTAACTTGAAGTCTAACACAATACCATGCACAAGAAAACACTGTCCTGTTAATTACCAACTGTCAGTAATTCAGGAGGCTCCAACTACCAGGAATAATTTGCTGGCCCAGAAAGCAAGGAAACAAATGCTTTAGAGTCTCCATTTTACCTGCTCTCCTGTAAGCTAAACAAATTGAAATTTCCTTCAGGAATTTCAACTCCTTACAATGCATTCAAATGGGATTTTAGCAAAGTGTTGCACGGATGTGTTCCAGAAAAAGAGAAAACTGCATTTGATCTGTCCGAAGTGTAACACAAAAACACAATCCCAGTAAGATCAGGATATTAGCAGTCAGTATGAAGCAACGTCTTAAGACTCTTCATAAATAAACTCCCACATTTTATGTAAATATAATCTAAATATAGTTTTTCTGGTGTCATAAATACTTCCCAAGAATTACATGGAAAGAAGGTATCTGATGTCCTCCTCATTTCGGACCACAATTTCATAGCGCCAAATAAAGATCTAGAATGTAATCAAAAATATTCAATTCCCTAATATGCAGAAAAACTAGAGAACCAAAGCTATCTATTTTAGAAAAATAATACAGTATTTGCTAATGAATAGGATGGCAGCACTGCTATAAACCAAAGAACATCTAACAATTCTGTAAGAAGAATTACAGCAATATTCTTGACTCATTTTATTCAGATCACATTTGCTTGTCATGTGATTTCAGTTTTATCCATGTAACAATTCCCTGCAACAATTCAAAAGACTCTCCTTTGAATATCATTCTCAAAGGTAGCATACACTGAAGACCTACAGAAACAACATACTACAATTACAACTCTCACAGACAGGCCCCTGTTTTACTTGAGCAATGTAACAATTAGCATTATTTTTGATGTACACAACATTGTATCCATGAAAAATATACTACTTTTTCCTTACACACTTCCTCTTAACTTGTTTTTAATGCAGGACCATTTCAAGAAGACTGATAGTATTGCTGTGCAAAAGAACACAAGATGCACAGCTCATCTGCCTCTCATACATTTTTCTGCAAATCCAACACAGTGATGCTCCTTGCAGAGACTAGCAATTCCTTTCTCTGTTCTCCCTATCAAAAAACGCTTTAATTTCCATAAAACAGGAGGTAGTTCTTTCAACAAACATGTGACCAGTGGCAGCACAAACCCTGTGGTCTCTCCAAGTCAGTGGGCTAGATGAAACAGCAGCTGAAACACCTTAGAGGTTTTCTGAAAGAGACCAACTTCCACAGTTCACTTAAACATTTTTTCCCAAATGAAGACAAGACCGGCTATGAACAAATGATGCCTAAAAATTTTAAGAAGCATCCACCCCACCTCCAACAAGGGCCGTTAGCCAATACATCGGAAAAAAACAATGACATGGTAAGAATTCTCCCAGAAACAGTTGCAGCTTTCAATTACGTTCAGAAAAAACACACTGGATCAGAAATGCAGGTATTTGACAATGTCATAACAAATTTTTATTTCAGAAACTAGTCCTCATTTTCCCCAGAACCAGCAGGTAAACTGATGATATCACTAAAGTTTCTCAGTTGCAACATTCAGCTCAGAGATAAGTTTAAAGATTTTTCTACACCATGTAACCGTAGTAGAGAAAGTTTCACCAGCAGTCTCCCGTTACTGAATTCCTCACTGGGCCCTTGTTTTCACCTCTGAAGAACTACTCGTGTCATCACAAACCTTCATCCATCCTTTCACTGTTCATCCTCTTTCCAAGATCATTTCTGACCATGCTAAAGGCATTCATCTTGCTACAGCACCCTGTGGGACTCTAGCACGTGTCTCTCTCTCCTCACTGCAATGGGCAGTTATCATTCTCTTCTTCCTGGCTCAAACAATCCCTGCAAGCACTGTATGGTTTCAAATTATGGCCCAGTTTACTCAAAGAGTTTGAATAACAATCTTCAAAGATTTTTTTGAAATTAAAATAGACTATATCAAGCAGCTGTCAGCTTCAGAGCTTCCCTCTAGTGTGTTTCTCTCTCTCATCCAATTTTTCCTATTCTCCTTGCAGCAGTCTTATTCATGTCCCATCCTTTAATCTTCCCTCCATTTTTACACAACTCAGTATCAGAATGTACACAGTTGGAAGAGTTCTTCTGCAAACTGAGGAGATACTAGTGTCTGTCATGACAATTATCTGCCAGCTCTAGACAACTGTTCTTGAGTAAGGAGACTACAAGGCACTGCCAAGAAAACTATGCTGGCACACATTTAGGCTAATCTGCGCAACCCACTAGCATGGAAGAGATGTAGTTGCATCACATTTTGTTTACTGTCATTTACTTAAACAACCATAAGCTTCTCTGCAAACACAGCTCAACTGGCTAAAAAAAACCCAAACAGAAACAAAAACACTGCAAAAAAGCACCGAGAAAATGCATTCCTTAAGAGCAAACAACCTCCACTATCTCTGAGCAATGCCCAGCTGCCCAAGGTCCTGGTCTAGTCTTCAGAGTTTCAAATATACTACATACCACAATCAATAACATTCTAATAGATCACTGCAGTATTTATTTTGCAGGATCTCCCCAGCAATAAATATTTAAATATAGAACTCCTATCAATCCACTTTCCATGAGACACAGCTGTCCTTCCCAGTTCATTCATAGGTGCATTTACTTTCATAAACAGCAGCTACACCTTGGCATGTGAGCAACATAACCACTAGCATCACCCCTTGAAGTAGTGCCAGGGAGATATCAGTTCACCAGTTGTCAATGCAGGATTATAACAAACCTGGATACACCTGGTGTATTACTTCAAGCCTCAGTGTCTAGCTAACTGTTTTGGACTAAGATACTGCTTAGAATATAGGCCTCCTGACTGCATGAAGAGGCTTATGAGCACAGGTAAAGGGTAGTCTACACCCCTGTATAAAGCCAGCATGCAAAAAACCTTACTAGTAAAATATTTTATTTCCCTCTTACTTGAACAACTGCAGCCACTAACTGTTTGAATGTAGTAGACTGCATTATCGTCAAATACAGAGGCACTCACAGGCTTTACTTACAATGTTTTGGTGCTCATTGTAAAAATATGCAGAAGAAAAGCAACAGTTATCTTTTCAGGGCTTGAAAGAGAATGTGTAGGAAGTTCATGCTACAAAAAGAAAGCAAAAGTACAGAAAAGCAAGCAACAGTGCATGTTTCCTATAGGTTTAAATTTAAAACCTCTTTCATACAGGTACCTTAAGCCTGCCTGCCATCACAAGAAAGCACGCTCTATATCAAAATCAAAAGATTGGAAGACTTAATCCAGCACTAGCTTACCCACTGTTTTGAGTGTATCCTCCAGAATTACTAAAAATTAGCAAAACTCCCCTAAAATTTAAAACTTATCAAAACTGTGTGACAATTTGCTATTTTCATTAGGCTTAAAGGACAGAATGTTTTTCAAGAAATGGAGTTTGATACAAGCAGAATGTTCACATGTTCATTCTCAAGTAAGTCATTAGTGAGCTTTCAGTTTTCAAGGGTTTTCGTTTCTTCACCGAGTGATTTTGCATAAATGAAGATAGAAATACAAACTCCAAGTGTTCAGTGCTTCCTAATCTTTCCTTTATCCACACAGAAACTAACCTGAATTTGCACAGAGGCACCAGCCATGTTACAGCTAGGACACTGCAGGCTTTGGTGAGAAGCCTTTTCTTGTTCAGATCAGCTTTACATGTCCCAAGTAAGCACACCGCTATTAGATTACCCGGACATCCGCTCGCCCTCAGGAAGGCAGGTCACAGCGAGGTGAACTACAAGTCAGCTGAGGCAGCAAGACATTCCTGAGACACAGTTCCTCCAGCAAAACAACAGCATTTTTGCACAAGCCCCAGGGCTGGCAGGCTGACAACACGTCTCAGCTGTTCAGCAGCTCTGAGCATACCACACCACAAACAGGACCCATACCCTCCCCTTGCAGGAAACACCTCTTCCCCTTCTCTAGACAAATTGCTCACACAGGAGGACAGCTAGTTGTATTAAAAAAAATCATCAGGATTAAGTCTGGTAAACTATTTGCAATATGCGCAGAAACCAAAGGTGCCAGACAAATGACATCATACCAGCCAAGTTCAACTCTCACTGAAGACTGGGAAACTCAAGAGCAATACATTCACTAGAAGTTACTTCTAACTGATGTTCTTGCCTAAAATTCCAGGACTTGGAATACTTAACTTGTAAGATTTCTCCTTACATCATCATCAATAAATACAGGAAACAAAAATTAAAATATTGTAGAGATCAATTAGAAAACACTCTTTGACTGCACATGGCCAAAACAATTGTCTCGGGTATTTTGCCCAAAATCTCTAACACAAGTTTGTAACTTTAAAGAGCTAAGATGGTCTGCATAGTGATCTTAAAGGTCTTTTCCAACCTAAACAATTCTGTGAGAACTGAGTGACTGTTTAAAAAGTGCACAGTACACGGTAGAGAGTTTCAGACTTCAAATGTCTTGAGACTACAACCCAAAAAATGCATCACTCATTCCAAAACTGTTAGCAGAAGCTATGGTAGCAATCACAGGGGAGAGAAATCGTTATGAGAGAGAAGATCATACAGTTCAATAGTAACTAGGAGAAAATTTAGCTCTTCTTCAAAAAGAAGCAATGGAATAATACATCAGGCTAAAAATGTCATTTTAGAAAGGAATAAAGCAGAAGACCAAGTGTTTCCTTTATACTTGTGAGATCAAATTCATGCATCCATAACCTCTAGCATGAAAACTGGTCATGAAACAAGGGGATACTGTATCTATTACTATCCTGAGGGGAAACCTATCACTCCCTGCTACAACCCAAAAGCAGGCTGTAGCTGGGTGGGGAGTGGTCTCTTCTCCCAGGTTAACAAGCAACAGGATGAGAGGAAATGGCCTCAAATCATGCCAGGGCATGTTTAGATGAGATATTAGGAAAACTTTCTTCACTGAAAAGGTTGTCAGGCATTGAAACAAGTAGCCTAGGGAAGTGCTGCAATCACCATCCCTGGAAGTCCTCAAAAGATGTGTTGATGTGGTACTTGGGGACACAGTTAAGCAGTGAACATAGCAGTGCTGGGCTAACAGCTGAACTCAATCTCAGAGGAGAGGCTTTTTTCAACCTAAACAATTCCATGTTTCTATGATTAATACAGCAGATAAACATGTTAAACAGATGAACATGTTATCATTCATCTTAAGGAAAAAATATGTCTTCTTAGAAAAGCTGAAGGTCCAAAAAAGAAAATCAATCTCAATCAAATGAGCAGAGTAGTGCAGTGCTAGAACATCAACACACCACATCTGTGTACTGAAAGACTTTATCAGCCACTGAACTTTCCAGAGACAATTCCTTTATTAGTGCAGCAAAGTTATTCTGTTAACAAAAGATTTCTAACTGTTAATGTAAAAACAAAAATTGACAAAATTTATTTAAATTTGCAAATCTAGAATAGATAATTAAAACTGTCTGCCCAAATATAAGCATAGGACACAGGAGTGTGATATAATAAAGAACACAATACTAATATAAAAGCTATTAAGTTCTGCATAAAGAGACTAAGGAGCTAAAGGTCAGTGGAAGCAAGGAATCCAGGTGCCTCAATACAGTAACAAGAAGGTGACACTGGACTCTTGCAGTAACTCAAATCTCTTCATTTTGACACAACTTATTTTGCTAGCACCAACTCATCCACTATGTGCCATAGACATGCACAGTTAACAGCCGAAATGATAACTGGCATGGAGATATATATGAATCTTCAGCAGAATCTGAAATAAGGTGTCCTGACAAAGCAGAAAAGCCCAAGAAATTCAGACAAGAAGCGGCGTTTCACGAAACACATTTCTGGCTATGCACATGAGCTTAAATATCTGAGATGGGAAGCACTCATATGATCATGTGAGAGATATATTCATAAAGGGAACAGCCAGTTTCTCTTCTGAATGATCTTCAAGTCAGAGAAAGTAAACCTTGCTGGAAAAGTTTATTGTAGTTCTTCCTTAGCTATGCATAACTCTATACCCCCTTCCTTCCATCAATGTGTGAATGACACTAAAGTTAAAAAATGTTCAAAGCATTTCTTTGTACAGTGTTAGACCTTCAGTTACACGAGTATCAGCAGGGTCAAGAGACAGAGGCTGTCACAGGCAAGTACCTTCTATAACTCATGAAAAGGGTTAGGCAAGTTTGAAGTTACTGTGACACTGTACTGATATATCTGGCTTATGATAATGTGGCAAAATCCAGATTCTGACTGTAGAGAACAAATAAACATGATAAAAACATTAGAATGCTGAACCAAGTAACACAACACAATTGCAACTGCTCTTTTCCCTTCAAGTGGTATTATTTTGCACTCCCTAGTAACTCCTGAGGTAAAGGCATCAACTTCATTTGCCAATGCAACTATTTCATTAGTCCTTGCAGGCCTCTGCACAATACACATATAAATGTTACAGCATGAAAACACAATTTGCACATTTCAACTTAGAAGTGCTCTATACTTGTATGAGAATGCCAGTTGATGGGGGGAAAAGTCAAATTCTGCAAAACAAAGCAAAGGGACCATATATATAAGTAATAATATTACTCAGCTATTAGTAACCTCAGAATTTGTTTTCATTCACGTAAAACCCCACTGTAAGCTTTCCCCTGAACTAATTTTTCTATCAGGAAATGAGGATTCCAGCAACAAATACTGAACTCCTCTCTCTGTAGTATTTTTACTGTATTTTAGATAGTGCCTGTTTACCCTTTCAGCAGAAAAGAGCCTTCATACCGAGAAGGAGATGGACTACCAAATCACAAATTAAAACCAGGACTAAACTACATCTGCATGCTTGTCTATGCTACAGACCTGAGCTCCATGATCATGTTCTAAAAATAGGGTAATTAGCACACAATGTTGCCTTTGTTCTGAATGCCAAGATTCTGCAGCAGAAAATCTAACAATTTCTACTTAGAACAATCTTTCATTATTAGATAAGTAACAAGTTTAAATCCAAACCTGGAAAAATTAACAAGGATCTTTACTTTTTTTAAAACAACCTACTTACTATAGCTTTTTATGGTTTTACTTTCCATCATGGATTATGGGAAGAACTGCACCCATCCTAGAGGGTTGAAATCAAAATCTTTACATGTAAATAAATATTTGAAATTTCCTAAGACAGTATTTCCCAATACAGTTCATGTTGATGCAGGTATTCAGTTTGCTAAAAAGTGGTAAAGTAATAAAAAAAAAATGTGTTTAAACAAAGTTCTTCAGGTAGCAGGGTGCACTGTAACAGCTTAATAAAAACCAAACTCGTGCCTGCCACAACATCAAACAATGGCAAAGAGCATTAATCGGCTGCCTAGATTGCCACATAATCAAACACAACCATATTGGCAATTACATTGCTATCTGCAAAACTCACACACTGCAGCATTCAAGTTTTTATCCAATTTGACTTTGAAAACATCTAAGCATCCTTCTGTGAAAAGTTACAAAATACTGAAAAAAATGTACACGCTTCAGAAGTGTGCTTTTTGCTAGAACATCTGATGAATGCAATTTTAAATTCATTCACTAACCAAGAAGCCACTGAAATTCCTAAATGTATTTAGCAACTTCTTTGTTAGCTTCTGTTCAGTATTTTTTCTATGGGAGCCAGGCCACTACTAGACTACCAACTTTAAAACACTTTCAACTAACAAGTTAGTGTGCACTAAAAAAAGAACACAACCACAACTTTAACACATTTTGGAGGCTACTGGCATGAGATGTTACAACTGGCAGTAATGAGCCAACAGAAGAATGCCCATGGTTATGGTTTCAGCCAGTCACTTTCAAATGAATACAGGTGCAGTTTAAAAAGCAATTGCAAACATGTAGTAGGGCTACAGAGAACTTGAACGATGGAACTTGAGCACTGTTTTACAAAGTTATCTTCAGAAATACTCTCTTGTGAATTTCACTCAATCTTGTCTTTGGCAGCAATGTATAAGTATGTGATACCTCCAAAACACTGAAGATGGTGGTAAAAGAATCAAGAGGCTGTGTCATGAAGATCTCCCTAGTACAAACATAGCAAGCATGTTTCTGATAAAGCCACCTTGCACACACAAGAAACAGCATAAAGCACTATACCAGTTCATACTTCAAAGATGAGTTATTTCCAAAACTGCAGTATCATGATTTAACAACTGCTTAAAAGAGTGACTCAAGTGAGGCAAAATAAATAGTATTGAAATCTTAAGTAACAAATAAAAAGATGCAATTCCAACTACTTTAGAATTCAAAAGGTCAAAAACCTGCTATGTAAAGACATATATAATGGCATGCAGTCCACTGAAGACTTCCACTGAAGATGCAGAAGTGGCAAGATCTGAAATGAATCCATGGTGACTAAAACACACAATTACAAAATATGATCATCCTGCACTTCAGTAATGTATCCTTAATGAAAATACTGTATCCACTGCTCAACACTGAAGAGAGGAACTAGCTCATTTAAGGTCCTAGCAACACGAATACCTGAGCAACAGAAGCAGTTCACATTTTGCATTAATGGCATTCGAGTGAAGAGCAACAAGAAATGACACAAAAATATGTACATTAACAAGAAGTTCAAAAATAACTGATTCAAGCTTGGTTTCAAGATGAACAATTTTTTTTCATGTACCCTCCCTGCGTTCCTCAACTTGACTTTTCAGTGTCTATCAGGTTTAACAAGGGCCTGAACTAAACTATAACTTCCCCTCATGGGCAAGTCATCCCACAAGAAATCTGAAAGAACTCCTTCTCTGTTCTTTGAAACACTGCATATTAAACAATACCTAAATAAAGTAGTGTATTGAACCAATCATAGTGCAGATGGTCAGAAAAGATAACATTTACATTTCTATCGTGGGTCTTAGAAGTCATGGGCTTTGTCCATTCCAGATTGCAGGCACCAACTCTGTCAAACCTCATAACAAGAATCTCCAACACTTGGTTAATTCTAGTACCTCTCATGCTTTGGGTGAAGGTTTCTTCATTGCTTGTTTGTTATTTGGTAGTGGCAGTGATAGGTTTTTAAAGAATAAATGTAAAATCATCAGTTGAATGCTTCAAAGCTACAGGTATATCCAAAACCCAGTTTTTGTATCTAAAATTGGCTTTCACTGAACATAAAAATCTACCAAGGAGCAACTGGTAGTACTTTCTTCTATAGTCCTCAATGACAAGGTGAAACAATTGATGCGCAAACTGTCTATTCATTGTGGCAAGTTAACATTTAAACTGAGACATCACCATTGCAAGTCATGTCTGTGCACATGTACATTTAAGCACACAGCCCCCAAATGCATCTTTATTTTCCAGTACTAAAAATCTAAACAGCTTTCTATATAGGAAAAACCTGCAGTTTAACCTTTGACAAGTAGTTAGGATGCAGATAATGTCTTCATTTAAGCAAACGATGCAAATTCATTTAAAAGATTTATCTTTCAGGAAGTTCATATCTTAAACTATTTATATTTTTAAGTAATTCTGGAGTATCAAAGGTAAATTAGTAAACTGTTTTAATTGACTGCAACTGAAGATTTAATCTGCAATATGTGAAGTCTTCCTGAAAACTTAAAGTCAAAAGTTATGACTAAATGCACAAGTACATCAATAATTAGGATTTTTACTTCTGCATTAACTTTGCTGATTCAGCAAATAATATAATCATTTAGTGTAGGAAGCCCTCGAAGCCCTCAAAGCCCTCACGTGTTGCTTCTACATAGCTTAATTTTTCAGAAGGTCATCAAATGAATCCCCAAGCAACTTCTGTGATGCCTTCCAGGCATGTCTGGTTTTCTAGACAAACACATTATGACACCAGACCTACTCTCCAGATTAACAATGTTGGGTGATGAGGAAATGCACTAACCTCTGAGCTGAGTGAGAATCAGCTAGATTCAATTAGCTTTAATTATAATCACTTCTGAATGCAAAGTAATTTACAAATGAAAACTGACCTATAAGCATTAAACCCATCATCACAACCCCTCCTTGGATTAAACACGTACTATGAAGTTCCACTCTATTATTTATTAGCCACCTCCCTAAGGAGAAGCTCAAAGCAATGCAGTTGCCCAGAGCAGTTGAGAAGACTCCTCAGCTGTACTAAAATAAAACCAGCATTAAAAAGTCTTGTTTCTGTTCGCAAAGTTCGGTCTTCTGTGTAAACGGCTATTTGTACCTCACAAATATCAAAGCACTCCCAGCTCATGGAAAATCACGGAGCTTAAGTTGCACTGAATGTACATATGGACACAGAAAAACAAACAGGCATTGAAAGAACACCTGCATCTCCATTTTCTGTAACCTGTCCAATTCCTGCAGTTTCCTTTAGAATCAGATCCTTAGTTAGAGATATGCCATGTTTGCAGCTGTTTCACAAGAACCTCAATATGAACTGCACTACAACTACATTAGCAAAAAGGTGAAGATACCAGAGACATGTTCATTATACCTGATGTTCTACTGGAATAAACTGGCTTTCACCAAAGGATTGAACCAAAATTCAAAATAGAAGATTCTTGTCTTATTTCCCCCCCTAAAATTTTTCACTATTGAAATTAATATTCTCAAGCTATTTTACTCTCTGAAGGAATACAATTTCTGCCATGATAAGTCGAGCTCTTCATGTTACCATTGCTGTAACTTTCAAGAGCCTAGTGAATAAAGAGGTTTTATCAAATGTACAGGGTAAGCCAAAGTTTCCTCATAGATGTGGAGTTCTGTATAGAGGACACGGCCTCAGCCTGGAAGATCCACATCTCACTCAGGGCTGTGAAAACTCTGTTAATAGAGGTTTATAACACCATGCCCACACCACCTTGGTTTCAGTTTCGCTTGTGCACACATGCTCAAAGCTAAGAGAAAAACCACACCACCCCTTTCTAGGGTGTTTAGTAAGCAGGTCACCATAACAAGTCCCTCACCTGCTCCCAGGAATAGTTTCTGAGTGAGGCAGGGGGTAGATGATGCACCAGGATGGTGGGAGCATTACTATGTACATGTAAACAGGCAGCGCTGCAGCACATCAGGCACTTCTGAAACACTGGGCTGGCAGCACAGATGCAGCACGGTACTTGTGCGTGCTTCCAACATTCATTTCCTAGTCTGTGAAAGTCAGAGAAAGACTAGGAGCTCTGAAAAACACCAATCTACCACCTGTGCACAGGATCAACATTCTGCCCTCAGAAACCAAGAGTACACTATATCCAAGACTTGTCACAAAGCACAGAAAAAGTGGAGGGCGGTAACACTGCTAACATGTATCACTCTCACAGGACTAAGTGGGACACACACACACACAAGCTCAGGTGTCAGTGGCCTGTTCTAAGCACTTCTATCAATGTTTCAGGTACTCAAAGCCTGAGCCTCAACTTTTGTCAGGGACAGAAGCAACCAAGTCATTTAAATTTCCATGTATGTATATTTTAAATACTATCTTCCTCTAAGGATTAATATAACTTCTGGATTTGCAAAAGACTGGAAACCACTCAGTTTGCTTCAATCAAAATGCAGTGTTTCT
>NW_005054310.1:3401817-3402584 GCF_000277835.1 Geospiza fortis | reverse complement strand
AGCTACTAACATGTTTGTCAAAACTACCTTCAGCAGTCCACAGCCTTAGGCCTTAACTCTTCCTTCAAGTTTCATTTCATGACTGTAATTAAAATTATCAGGCACTATCTCCTGTATGATTAATGTAGCATCTACCAGCAGATGTTAAATCCCAAGAGGCACTGAGCAGAGGAGAGTATTTGTCATACCTTGTAGACACCATGCCCACTTCTCTTACCCTCCACAAATGAGTTAGAACACGAAATGTTCTCACTAGAGTGAGATACACTCAAAGTGTATTTCAATAGGACTTCAAACATATACCTAACTGCAGAGAGCTTGGAGATAAGATGTGGAAGGTGCTGCTGTATTATTACTATACAAGTTGCTTGAAAGAAGGTTTACGGTTTTTTCTGCAAGCAGACGAGGGCGGTTTTTTAGTCAATACTGAAAGTCGCACAAGTATTGGCAGTGTAAGGCCCCTAAACATTCAATATGGAACCGAGTATGTTTTATACATCTAACCGAATGCTGAACACAAGACAGTAGCTCCACTTGTAATTACTAAAGCCTCCAGGTAGTGTCTCAGCCTTCCTTGGGGACACTCTTTAGGGCGATACCAGCTAACAGGCGCCCGGAGAAGCGACATGTTGAACTCCCGGACACCAGCGTACCCTGAGGCAGGGAGCTGCCCGTCCGCTGGCTGAATCTCTGGGTCCCCCTGCCAGCAGCAGAGCACAGCACACCCGCGCCGCGGCTCCGCACGGAGCGGGAACAAGGCGCGGGAG
>NW_005054310.1:3394456-3401049 GCF_000277835.1 Geospiza fortis | reverse complement strand
ACGCGCCCGTGTCACGTCCCCCGGACACGCTCCTGTGCCGCCCCCCGCACGCGCGCCCGCTCACGTACCGCCCGCCCGCCGCCGGTGCTGCCCCGGCAGTCAGGCTGCGATGCTCCCCCGAGTGCTTCGGTGCTGCCTTGAGCCTGGACTCTGGGGTTTCTGATGGCACCTGAGCATAAATAGAAGTTAGTCGGGCGGGTAAACTGTATTCACACAGGCCGCAGGTACCACAAAACCACAGTCAGTACTAGCTTACCTTGAAAAACCAAGTTGGGCACCGCGGTGGTTCATCAGTTTCGACCATTTCTGCCTTGGCTGGGGTGAACGGCCAAAGGCAGCGACAGCTCCAACGCTCCCATTTTGCCTTGCCAGAGACTTGCTTTCCGGCAAATGCCTGTCATGCCTGACTTCGGGCTCCAAACTAAGCCGTTTCTAAAACGGATTCCTTTCTAGAGTTTCACTCCCATGCCCATGGTCTTGAGTAATAGCATGGAGTGCACTTGGAGAAGACAACTGTGATCTAGACTAAACGTACAGAAATGTAAGTGTCTTTGAGACTTCCAGCTCCCCTTGGCTGGAAGGAGCCAGTGATCCCAAATACAATCAGGCGGGATGGCCAGACACATGGTGTGGTGGCATTAGAGCTGTTTGCTGAGGACATACTGCCAAATACCTAATGAGTGTTCTTTGGAATTCACCAAATTCTTCCATCTACTTGTCTAAGCAATCTGCAGCCTGAATGTATCTATTTAAATAATAAAAATGACAACAGAAAGCAAAAGAAGAAAAAGTGGTGGATCTGCCAAGTATCTGCAACACATTCTATATTAAGAACAAGGAAACTATAAAGGATTCTATTCTGTATGGTGCCACACCAGCTTTGTTCCAGTGTTTGGCAGTAAAATCTCAGCCCCCAAAAGCAGATATCTTTGTGGCAAATAAATCCTATCTGCAAGACAGAAGTTTATGGAGAGAACTTAAGGACGCCCTCCTATTCCCCAGCACACTGAATTTTTGAAGGTGGGCTTCTTTATATCATTCAATTTTAAATAGTTTGAAACCACAAAGCTGTAAGGAGGAAAAAGAAGGATCCAGGACAAGGACTGCACAGCATAGTCCAAGTGACAGGAATTAGGGAGAAACAGAGATGGAGATGCCACATGATTCTAAAATTAGAATACCTGTACTCCCACTTGCAAACCTTTAAAATTGTACTAGATACTAGTGTCTTATTTATGCGAGGTGTTTGGTGCTTGGGAATATGAAGAGGGCAGAGAAGTACAGCAGGCATGTGGTAAAAATGAGCAGTCGATTGCTATTATTGCAACAACAATTATGTGCCATTGCAGGCGTTCCCTTTATTCAATCAGCTAAAGTGGCAATCAACTGTAAATAAGCGAGTCACAAGGCAGAGGCTCGCCTTGCTCTTTCTGACATCTGCCACCTGGTGACATGCCGAACCCTGAGGTGACACCCAGTGACCCCTGTGAAGGGGCACAGAAGAAATGAGACATGCAGAAGCCAGCAGTGTGGAGTAGAGAGCATAAGGTAGTCAACGGCCACAGTTAAAGACTGGGCACAAGTCCAAGCATGTCTAAGGTGGAAATGTACCTCTAGGTTGGAGGGAAATGCTTTTCAACCAGAATGCAGAAATGTCTTTTGGGGGTTTGAATTAGTCAAGTAAGTCAGCCCCTTCTCATAAGACAAAATAAAACCAAAGTTCTTAACCAAGGGCTTTTTAGCAGTTTTTGAAGAACAACAGGTATGGAAACATTTTTCAGTAAGAAGCAGTTTCTGTGAACAACTAGAAAGGGACAAATGACAGGATATAAGGACACAGCTCTTGCTTCCACATGGCACCTGCCATCACAGATGTGTGGAAAGAGAAGAAAACAAACTTACTTCTTACCTGAATTGTATGCACATTCAAGCTTTATGGTTTCTGTTGTTTTGCTGTCAAATGGTTCAACTCATCCTAACATTTGTACAGTCATGAAAATTACATAAAGAAACTTTAGTTGAACTTGAATTTTAATAGCTGATATATTTTTCTTTGCTTTTTGTGTGTTTTCCATGAGCATGCTCTGTAACTTGTAGTTTCAATCTGTCTGGATAGCTGAAGTACTGCCTTGGAATTGCACAGAACATCAAACTAATGCCATTTTTTGAATAATGGGAATAAAATCACCAGAGAATACCTTAGATATTAACATAGAAATATTTTCCTTGTAAATGTGGTGGTTTTTTTGTTTTGTTTTGTTTTGTTTTTTGTTTTTTGTTTTTTAATATTACATCTTAAAGCTTTTTTAAAAGACTCAGAACGTGTGTAAGAAACATTCAGGTGTGGTCACTGAGTGCACAGAGACCCAACGTTTTCTCCCAGCTGGGACAAAAAGCCTTGACAGAGGCACTAGGAGAACTGCCCTGTGGCATAGAACTGGGATGTGTCTTCTGAGGACAGTGACTTGAGGTGAAATTGCTGCTCCAAATCAGCAGAAGAGTTTGAATCAGGTCCCTCACATGCTAGTTGAGTGTCTTACACATGGAGCTGTACAATAGCAGGGAATCTGACCCCTGCCTCAGTGCCTATCACTTATCAGGAATGCTCCCTTCTGCATCCTGCCCCCCAGAGCTTGCATCACTGACTCAGTCGTTGCCTGAGGAGGGGGGCACCAGCAGAGGCTGTCTCCAGGAGCCTGGAGGGCACCCAGGGACAGAGCACAGCTCTGGGTTTGTACATGGAGGTCCCTAAAGAAGGTCAAGCACCGATTCTGTTGCAGGAGGCTAAACCAGTATTTCTGTAACAGCCTGTTGCAACAGATGGGTTTGGCACTGAGATCCAGGCTCAGTCTTGCTAAGCACAGCATTCAGCGTGCTTGTGCTGCATTCAGGCTACGGCCAAGCTGAAGCAGCACTGCCTTAGCTTAGAAAAATGTGTTGGTCATGAAGCTTAGTATGCTTACTTCAAATCAAGAACTCCACTGTGGCAGGTGATTCATTGACCATTAAAGCTGCTTTCATTCTCTTTTGTACTACTTGAAAAATGCAGAAGGTCCTTAGTATGAACCTGGATGTGATTACCTCAACACCTAGACACCCCTTCAGACTGCTAGGCACAGGCTTGGCACCTAACAATGGCTCAGTTTTACAGGATTCATGTCCTGCTCAGCACTGCAAGCCTGCAATGTATGAAAAACTACAACTACACATCCTCTTCTGATCATGGCAGATTTCAGAAGAGCTCGCCCTGAGTGTTTTCCAAAGGACCAATTGTCCAAGGTTACCCTCTCCTGAAATCTGTTAGCAGATGTGGGCACTGAGTTACAGCAATGGATGATATGAGTGCTCCTTGTGTGCTTGTGTCTCTGGTAGCTGGCTGAACTACAATCACCATGGAAGTTATCATCAGTCACTGGAAATGAGAACACTCACTGAACTATTCACAGAGCAAAAATTCCAAGTGTCACAAAGAGATGCCTTTTCCTCAGTACAATCTCAAACCTGCGTGGAACTACTAGGTTTATCAGTACACAGTGAAAACAGAGAATCCAGAGTATTCCTTTAACAGGATGAGATTGCTTTATTATGGCTAAAAGCAATTCTTTCAACTCTCACTGGATGATTATTCCAAATTACATGGCTAGACAATGAATGACACACCACAGACCTGGTTAGTTTTTCCATGTATTGTTTACTTTTTGAGGAGCTACTTGTTTTATAAAGGAAAACGCATCATCCCAGAAAGCAAGTCAGAGTTTAGAGACAGTGCCACAGGCAGCATAGAAAGTTCTGCTGAGCTAACACATGGCAAATCATGCAAATCCCCCTGTAGAGCTGAATGAACAGCTCTCACAGGTTTCTGGTTTGTACTTCTGCTTTTGTGAAATGAGTGCAAATTTCCCTTCAGGGAACACAGGGGTAGCAGCAAACTAAAGAAATACAGTGTGTATAACCTTTGAAATATTGTAATAAAAGACAAAGAAAAATTACATGGTTTGAAAAAAGTGAAATGCTGAAATAAGACTATATGCTTTTTGATACAATAAACCTTTAACATCTTTCATTTTTCCATATTTTTTACTGTCCTGGGACTAAATTATGACTTTTCCTTACATTAGAGGGATTGCTCATAGATACAGAAGGTATAAATGAAAACTAACAGAAAGAAAAAAAAACCAAACAATCCAGAGAAAATAGGGATATGGTGTGTAGTGATAAACTGGAGCAAAAAAGTAAATTATTCAGGTGCATTGAAAACAATGAAATAATGTATGTACAATTACTTTAGAGGTAGTACAGAAGTTAAAATCTTAAGTACAGCACACTTGACATTTTTAGGGTTGTTTCTGGGGGCTAGCACTTTCTGCAGGTTTGGGTTCTTTTAAATATTGTACTTACTGCAAAATAATTTTATTGGAAAAAATCAGTGCTAACTGAAATGTCACCATAGAATAGACTTTTTAAAGAAGTTGTATGTGAAAACTGATGAATTATTAAATCATTACATTAGAAAAAATCTTTTTATAATATATGTAAATTAGTTAAGAAATAAGAGGAAAAGAAGTTGTATCTCTTGCAGTGTCTGTGGTTGGTGCTAATGTATCTAAAACTAAGACAGTATCTAAGGCTAATGTATCTAACACTAACAGTAAAACTATGTCCAGAGGCATTCTTGTTTCTAGTATTATTGGTCACTTCACTTGATAAGATAAATGCCATGAAAATGGATAGTTATAGTCGAAGGGTTTGCTTTGGTCTCATAAGGATGTAAGTAATATATTGCTTAAAAGGTGTCCAATACTTTATCCATAAAAGGAGGGAGCTCACTCCCTTAAACTACTCTGGTTCTTTGACCTTCCCAGGTTTAATGGTTTGGAGTTGGGTTTGATTTGGTTTGCTTTCTTACAGTAAGAGACTATACTAGCCATGCCAGAACTCTCTGTTGTTATTAAAGTGCCCACGGTAGCACCCCTGGATACATATTCAGCTTCACAGTGAGGGAGGAAATGGTTTGGAGCCATATGAAAAAAAAAATAGCATCCCAAATAAGGGGGAAAAAATAATGACCTCTTCTTGTGGGCAGAATTCCCTCTCTGCTTTTTCCCCCTCTAAAAAAAAATCACAGATAGAGCAATTACAAACATTCCATTCAGATCATCCTCAATTGTTTAGTTTTATTCTTACTATTTCACTATCTCTTTATTAGCATTAATTCCAATGTTTGCAATTAAAAATCATAATAAAGCTGTCATACATTTTATTATTTAAAAATATCAAACTAAAACTTTGACAATTTTAGCACTTTTGTCCCATACACACATCAAGTTGAAACATTTGCTTAGACAATTTGCTTCTCCTTTTTGACAAGCAACTTATTTTCAATGAATTGACAATTACAAATTTAATCTATGACCTTGACCTTTAAAATAAAAATTCTCAGCATCTCTAGTCAGAGCATGACCTGGCACAGGAGAGCTACTTCCTTCCCCTCTTGTAGACTGATTTCTCAGATGATGAACCTTCAATGAGCACAGACACTACTTGCTTTGCTCAATGCATTTTTCTAAATCTTTGTTTTCTTCAGCAACATGAGCAAAACAGGTGTCTTGGCACCACATAGCAGTAGAGAATACATGTGGGAAAATTGTACCTACTCCAGTCAGCAAAAAGAATAAGGGTGCCTCAAAATTACAGTTCAAAACATAGCACTTCAAGTAGATGACATTCAAAGGCTGATCAGCTGCATGGCAAAAGCCACCTGAAGCATGTCAACTTAGGGATATGAACAAGCTTTATTAAGTAAATTTGTAAGAAATAGTGCATATTTGAAACTTTTGTATAAGGCTCATTTTCTATTTTGCTCCTGTACTGTTTACTCTGTAGCTTTGGCTTGGGGCTAGAGCTGAGAGGAGTCAAAAGGAAAGGAGAGGTAAGGATATTCAGCTGAAGATCTTTGAGTCTGGGTCAATGGCTGCAGTATCTTGTATACAGATTCTTAGGACAGTCTGTCAGGGGCTGACACCAGTTCTGTCCCAGAGGGTGTCTGGAAGAGTTTGTACCAATGAGGTTCTCAGATGCTTAAATCCTGTTGGCTGAAATAGCCAAAGTACACTTTTGATTGAAACCAGCAGTGCAGGACTGAAGGGGACCTCGAGCATATACACCCAAATAAGAAAGTGCTAAGATAGCAACATTATGAGGGAAACTCTCACACTTTTCATGGTAAAAGGCCTGCTCAGGAACCTACTTGGATGAATCCCATAGAAAATGGGCCTGCAGAGAAGAGGGATCCAGGTGAGTTTACTAATTTTTCAAGGACTCCCTCCTCAAAACTTAAGAGCAATCCATCCTGATTTGCAGAAAGCCAAACAAAGTATGAGGTCTTCATGGACAATGCTGAAAAAAGCTCCTCAAAAAACACTGTCATATAAAGGAAGCATCACAAGAGGTGGGAGTAGGGATAGGTAACCTGTAAGGAATATAGAGATGCTGTCTGAGCATGCAAGAATAGCATTAGAAAAGGCAAAGCCTACCAGGACTTGAATCTGTTAAGGGACATGAAAGGCCACCAGAAGGGCTTCTACAAGTGTCTC
>NW_005054310.1:3347387-3394437 GCF_000277835.1 Geospiza fortis | reverse complement strand
TGACACAAAAATGGTCAAGATGCACAAGATGCACAATGCCGCCTTTGCCTTAATTTGCACAGGTAAGATTTGCCTTCAGGAGTTCCAGGTCCCTGAAGACAGGGTGAAAGTTTGGACCCAACAGCCTCCTGGGTTTCATCAGGTTGAGGGAGGTGTTCCTTCCCCTCTGGTCTGACCTGGTGAGATGCATCTGTAGTGCTGAGTCCTGTCCTTCAGTAAGACAGGGATATACATACCAACTCTGGAAAAGGGCTGTCCTGATTAGGAGACTGGGGCAGCTGTCCGATGAGAAAAGGCTGAGAGAGCTGAGACTGTTTAGTCTTGGGAAGTGAAGGCTAAGGGCAATTTTATCCATATTTATGCACACCTGCCTGCGGGTAATAAAGGAGACAGAGCCAGACTCTTCTCAGTGGTGCCCAGTGAAAAGACAACAGGCAACAGACACAAATTGAAAGATGGTAAATCTCGTTTAAACATATGAGAAAACTTGTTCACTCTGAAAGTGAATGGCACAGAACACCAGTTTGAATCCTTGGAGATACTCAAACTCCAATTGAGTACAGCCCTCAGCAACCTGCTCTAGCTGTTCCTGCTTTGAGTGGGAATTTAGACTAGATGACTGTTCTGTTATTCTATGATATTTACATAAAAGCCTTGTTGACATTTGATGTTCAAGGATGTTAGATGGAAAAACTGGAAAAACACTCTCAGCTAAAGTTTTCATTATGAAAAATGCAGTGTAATACCTTCAGTTCAAAACCACCAGAACAGTAGCACAGCATGCCTGACATACTCAGAGCTCACATGTCATCTGATTAATTCCAAAATGTCCATGAAGAAGGCAAATCAAAATTGTTCACTATGGCTTTCGTGGCAGATTTTCCCAGGGAAAGAAAGCATTCATACTTGGGGGAGTGGAAGTTGGCTGTATTCTGTTATTTATTAGGTCACTTTCTAGAAAGCCACACAGAGTCCCAGTTATAACATTTTAGTGTTCTGCAGGAGAGCAGACTGCTTCTGCATCATTTGGCCTTATAATCTCTATACATTTCAAATCATATCTAATTCAAATCATAGTCTAATTTAGGCTGTTTTCTTATAAAATGTACTAGTATTTAAAAGCTGATGGTACTGCTAAAACTGCTTTGACTTTTTTGCTTGTCATTCTGTTTTGTTGCTTTATTTTGATGCTTTTGCTTTTCATCTTTCTCTATCTCCCACTGCAATAAGCAGACTTGGGATTCTTAAGAACTCTGTGGTATTGCTACATCAGCTGAAAAAGGATGCAGGGCAGAAATTAGGCAGAAAAATAAAGGGAAGTTGCAAAGTATGAGAGAAGAGCAAAGGAGAGGAAGTTTAGTGAGTGAAGTAACCAAAGCCTTTAAAAATAAGGTGAAATTAATTCCACCTGACTTCAGGTGTTCTCAACTTCAGTATCTCCACCTTCCTGAGTTGCATTAATAATGGAGAAAGATAAACCTTCGTACAGTATAATTCACCTGGGCTGTTTTAATTGTTGGAAGGTGGGAGCACTTATGCCCTAGAAATGCCTTTTTGTCTGTTGACAATACAAGGTCTGAAGGATGATCTCAAATATAAGTGTGTGCATTTAATGAATCCACATAAATTCTCTAGCACTATTTTCCACACCTAAAGTGAAGAACAGAAAGCTGAACATTAGAAGCAGTCTGGTCAGCTTGTACTGCCAAAGTGGAGTGCCCTAGAACACCTGGAACACAAATTGCCCAGGATATTTATTTTGCAAGATTAGTATTGTTTTCCCTTTCTGTTCTGCACAGTTGTGTCTGGGTCTGAAATGCAGAGAATATACATACAGTCAGCAGGTTGTTTGGCTTGTGTTTGGATCTGTAAGCATCACTTCTCTGCCCAATTTCACCTGCCTCCCTAAGTTCCTTTCCTCAGGTGCTCCAGAATTATTCTACTTTATGATGGCTGAAAAATTCCAGGTGTGGGCAGATGTGCAAATAGTATATGATGTGTTTCTCCTTTCCCTTAGCACAGCTTTGTTGTTTTGGGACAGATGTGTTTGTTCTCAAGATACCTTTTCTTATTAATTTGCTGCTCCAGGAAGCAACATATCTTAGTATTGTTGCTGATGCCAGAAGGACACTAAAGATGGTCAAGATTCCTGGAAGGTCTAGATGATAGCCTAGAATTGCTATGTGTATTTGTCCCTTGGGTGAACAAATCTGCATTGAGGTAGAAATACCTGGTTGTGAAGCAGCATTTAAACCCGGGGAATTCATCCAAACAAGATGCCATACAGGTAAAGAGGCAAACTGATGCAACAGTGAAGCTATGCAGAGAGAAAAGACAGAAAGCAGACTTGTTAATCCAAAAGTGCATCTCTTATGTAAACAACTTCTTGAAAAAACATCACTGTGGAATAGCTTTTTTCTTTTCAGCTCAAAAAGAATAATAAATGGTAGATAAAATAACAAAGAACTCAGAAGACATGGTGAAAAGAGCCTTTCTGCAAAATCCTTTAAGGGATTCTGAAAAAAAAGTTTCCCCACATGTCAAAGGCCAGATTCTTTAATTTCTTCTTAATAGCTGATCATCCAGTCATTAATTCACTGCTAATGCACAATGAAAAATAATATGATTACAACGTAAATAATTTATAAGGATTAGCCATCACTGGAAATACAGACTTAGAAAAAAGAATCTTAAAAAAGATTCCCACCTTTTATTTAGGAATGGATAAGCATAATTACATTTGTTCTGTAAAAATCAGGTGTTCTATGTAAATTCAACAGTACGCAATTAAATTTTATGACAACGGTGACAACAAGTCTTCAGTAAATTCTAGAATTCAGAAATTTCTAGGGAAGATTTGTCTGCTCACAAAATAAATTTTACCTTGGAGCTCTTGGGACTTCTCTACCAAACCAGTTTTACATTTAGGGTAACATATTGGTTTTAAATTCTCCATAGCTACCCAAGTAGTGGCATTTCACATATCAATATATAATGTACCATAAAATACTAATATAAATATTTACTACTATAAACTAGTACATTTTATTGTGCAGTCCATCAGTAAACCATTTTTTAAAAATATTGTTTCCTATTAGATATTCAGACATGAATATATTCATTAAAATATCATGGTATTTAAAATACCTTACATGTTACCTGGCATTTTCCAACATTAAAGTGGAATTACTTGTATTAGAGGAATAGGAATACAATAATTAAGTAAGTTGTAAAGGGGATATAAATTTATAGGCAAGCAGTGCTCCAAATATTTAGGAATGTCTAGCATGCTCAAAGCTCTAGTTTTTTTAAATGGCAAAATATGAATAGATGAAATACTGATTTGCAAATATATGCTCTTGACAGTCAATGAACTGGAGGAATCCTGCTTCATTAAATTGATTGCTTACTCCAAAAATATCTCCATCTACAGCTCTTCCTCCCAAATCCCACGAGGCAGACGGCAGCAGCAGCCACCCCAATGCTTTTCAGTCTCACAGGATCTCATTAGATGCTGAGTATTCCAGCCATTCTTCTGTTCCTGCTGCCCTCCTTCCTGCTGCCAAACAAGCAGTCTAATCCCAGTCCTAGTGACTCCTTGTCCTGTGCCAAAATGGGCAGCATTGCTGTGCTGCCCTCTGAGCTCAGCCTCCTTTGTTACTCTTCATTCTGGTGTGTGTGGCCTGCAGCAGCTCAAGCCTCCCTCCTGCGTGGTTCCTCTTGGTGCTGTTCTGCAGCTCAGTGGGGTTCCTACCCCTGGCCCCTGATTCCAGTTTTAGCCTTCAGTTCCTGTAATCAATAACTGTGCTGATAATTGTTATTTGAGGTCTTACTAGCATTACACCTATTTATACTCCTACCAAGGAACTGAAAACATCTCCTAGGTGGTGGCTGGGAAAGCAGGTACAGCAAAGTGCAGCTGCATGGACCTGAGGGTTCTGTAATGAAAGATGTACAAGTTTTTCAAACCATTAAAACAACAACTATTTTCTGTTTGAACTTTGGCACCTTAATAGAAGGCACTTTTGACATAGCTAAAATGAAAGAACAGCTTCAAAGGCAATAAGAATATCTGGCCTCTCGAATTTTAATTCATTTGCTTCAGCTAATTAATTATTTACACTGTCTATGTGTAAAAACATGCTCTTTACTCTCACTAGTTTACTTACCACTGTGGATTTTGGGGTTGTTGTTTGTTGGGGGTTTTTGTGGGTTTTTTTGGGTTTTTTGATGTCAGAGTGTTCTGGAAAAAAATTGAAGCAGATGTAGTGATAGGTGATTGTAGGCCTAATCTTCTTCATTCATTACTCAGCAACAAAAATAATGAAGTTGGTTTATAGTCTGTGAAATGCTCACTTGTTGCTTTGGACTTAGATGGATATTATCAAGACTGGTTGAAGTGTTTGGATAAGAGTCTGTACACTGCAGGAAAAAAGCAAGTTGGATAAGAGTCTGTACACTGCAGGAAATCTGTAGAAAAAAGCAAGCATTGAAAGTTCTGCATAGCCATTGGAAAAGGATTAAAATCCCCCAGGATTAAGCAGCAGGCAGGGCATGCATCAGCAAAGGAGAGAGCTACATCTTTGCTTGGTCCTTAAGAGAACTCCTGCACAGATCCCAACCTGAACAGCTCAGCATCTTTCAGCCATACCTACAATTGCTCCTTGCTTTGATTTCTCACCCTCTTGGTGTGCAACTTTTGTTTAATGGGATTATTGCACTGGAACAGTATAATTGAAGTTCTTTTCTTCCTTAGTATGAGCGTGTGCATTCCATCTGCCTCATCTGCATTAGTCATGTTTGCTGGGAATGTGCAGCCATTAAGTGGGTCACTTGGAGCTGGATGGCATGCCATCAACAACACACAGTCCTTCCCAGCTCCCTCCCACATGCTGCTTTGATGCATTTGCCCTCATGGGTATGACAGAGCACTTACTACTCTGTTCCAGTGCTCCTGAGAACACAGAGACATTATTCTGTACTGTTTCTTATCTTGACAAATTAGTTTCTTCCTCCTGGAAACAGAAATTTCTGCTTGCAGCCCCACAAACTGCAGCTTGATGCTCCTTCTCTTTCTGTTCCCTCATCCCTTCCACAGGAGCCCAGGGCACTTCAGAGTTCCCTCCAGTGGGCACATGGCTACTAAAGGCCACTGTTAATTTTAGGGGAAAATCTTAGATTTGCAGGCTGTGTATCCCTTTCTTAACTTCATGGTTATGGCATACATTTAGGACACTTTTCAGGGCTCTAGAGGTTCCATTTGATCTGTGTTGCATTCAGAATAATCCCTGTCAAGCACAGGTGGCATTTTGCAGGTGCCGTAAATGAAATGTAGAGTTGCAAATTCTAATTTAAAGTATGCCTGATAAAGCCTCAAAGGCATTTTATGTAGGAAGAATGTAATTCTGAAATGATTTTGCAAAGGGAAGAGATGAGGCAGCTGTGAAAATGAGGTTACTTACTTGTTCTTGCTCCTCCTTTGCCCTATCATTCCTTATCCTGCAGTTAACCAACAAGAGGTGACCCCGAGGGCAGGTCTTTTCTGCTCCCCACAGAGTCAATCTGAGAGGCAGGAGCTCCCCTATGCAGCACAGTCATTTCATTAAGACACCATCCAGCCCAGAGCTTTCAGCAGAGCAAAACCATTAAGAGCATCAGCCTGAGCATCTAGCAAGGATTTCCTGGATTACAGCTCAAGCTGATTTTACATCAAAGATGGCAGATGAATTTAGAGATTAAGATTTTCCTCTGTATCTGGTGGATCTTACTAGAGGCCATGCAAGCACTGTAAAGGGCCTAACGAGGCAGGATTGCTCATCCTGAAGGGTGAAGACAGACAGATGTACAGGGAATGTCCAGTCACCACCCCTCTTTGATGGCCTGCATGTTTGACAGATAAAGTAATACACAGAACAAAGATAATCTCAGGTCCCTAAATTAATGGACTACGTGGAACTTCAAAAGATAAGCACAGATTGCAGGATTTTAATGGCCAGGAATCTACTTGCAGTCAGAGTATCATCAAAGAGAATTCCATCTATAAAGGATGGTCAGGCCTTAGAAGGAGACAAACTCCATTCTTTGCTCAGCACATAGTGTAAAAGGATCAAAAAGAGGCAAAAATACTATGAGTAAGAAATGAGTAAGAAATTTCTGACTCTGCTGACATCATCAATGCGCTCATTAGCGCCTTTTGAATTATTAATTGCTCTGGCTGCTGCCGTTATTACTGATCCACATTAATCCTCCAAGACGAGATGACAACACCGAGTCATGATGACCTTGTCTTTCCATATGCTACTGCTGGTCAGGAATTTTCCAGTGAAGCAGCTGTTCACTGGAAAGTGCGAGTTTTTAAAAAATATTTGGTTTTATTGGAAATAAACACATTTCATTGATTTCTGTTGGGAAAGTGGTTTCTGGTCTGACATGGCCTTTCTATAGCTGATATTTATGAAGAGGGTTTTTCCTGACGATGTTCAATAAATAGGCTCTCTTACTTCCTGGCCATTCATAAAGTGAATGAGAGGAGGCTGAAGAACACCTAACACAGATTGCATTCTGGGCTGACCCACCTTCAAGACCAATTTTGCTTACACAGGCCTCACACAATGTAGCAGATAAAAAAGTAATCCCAAACCTTAACAAAACAATAGGGAAGTGACATAAACCTTTCTTATTTCTCTCATGAGTGCTTCAGACATTTTGTAAGAGTCACAGCTGTGTGAGAAGGAAACATCAGAGATGAACCTTCAGACACCATCAGTTCAACCAAATATTGGATTAAATCTATTGTATTCTGAAAGAAATAGATTCTTCTTTTTTAATACACTTTAAAATGATTCAAATTATTTTAATGTATTTTAAAATACAGCTGTGTCATTTGGCTCAATATCTTCTTCCTGAAGTCCAACCAAGCTCCAGTAAACCTAGGAACAATGCATAGTTCTGTGTGCATTGAAGTTCTTTATAGTGTTTTAGTATAATTATAGGATTTTTGCCTTTCCTTTTCTTTTTCCATACTCCTCCATGGTTCAGTGCTCTTTCTGCATATTCAGCTGGGTAGTGGTTCTGAGCAACAAAGAATTCTAAGTATGTGATTAATGGTTATATTGAAATGAACACATTTATCCAGTTGGGAAAGTCTGCTGAAGCCAACAGATTCAAGAACATATTAACTCAGGCTTTGTTATCATCAAAGTTTTTATTCATCTTTGCATGTGAGATGAGTAGTGGTCTTTAGAAGGCTCCAGAGGAACCAAAGAGTTTTTCTTTTTAGTGTGAGAAACAAAGATCAAGAACAGCAAGTAAATGGCCAGTCTGTGAGTTACAAGGCCAGAGCAGAGTGAGGCAAAAAAATTGCTAGAAAGGGGAACAAATAGGATAGTAGATTCACGAAAGAGGAAGAAGACAGAAGGAAAACCAGAATAGAAAATGAGTGAAGATAAAGAGAGAAGACTGAAATCTGGTTTTATAGACTGAAAGATGTAAGACATCATATTTTTTATTAATTATTATTACTTTTTTATTATTATTACAATTACTATGATTGCCAATGTTTCCTTTTCTTTAGCAATAATACCACTAACAGAAATGTGAGGAGTTAGGACAAAAATCCCATAAAAATTGCAAAAGGATCTTAAGGAGGGACAGAAATCTGCATAAGCGTTAATCAGTTTGGTTGTTGGGTAAAATTTCTCCCACTTTCTATTAAAAATTAGTGGAAAGTCAATATTTGTGCAGTGACCTGGAGGCAGGTGTTGTCTTGAATTAAATAGAACTAGGGCTGATCAAATGAATGTGACAATTCCTCAAAAAAGAGTTACCTGCTCAGAGAAGGAAGCTACTCAAGGTGGTAATTTTCCTGGATGCTGGAAATGTTTCATTTCCATTCCCAAGTCAGTAGCAGAGATGCTCAGGAGAGGATGCTCACATGCCAAAAGTCTCCCTTTGCTCTCCAGAGTAGCATGGCTCTTAGGGAAAGGGTGTTCATGGCCTGAAAGATCTCCCAGCCCAAAGTCACAGAGATGTTTGCAGGCTGGTCTGGAGTGGATTGCCTCCCAGGCACATCAGGAGACAGTGAAAGGACTGAGCTCAAGCCAAAAACTTGCATTTTGTATATTTTGGAGGAGGAGGAGAAGATGAGTTGTCCTCATTTTGAATTTAGATATTTTTTAGAATGTCATTTTAATTTAATTTTATTTAAGCAGCTCCTAAATCCCTTAACTAAATAAAATTTGAATTAAATAGACAATGACAGGAACAAGGGTGGTAGGAAGGAAACATGCTACCTACTTCTTTTCAGAGGAGCATCCTTTTTCATGGGAAGGAAAAAGGAGTCAGAATTCCTCTAAGAATGCTATTGAGCTCATAGCAGCTTAGAAGATCTTAAAAAAAATGGCAGTAGAACTGTGTAAGAAAAAATATGGAGCAGCTGAAATGAAATGGGTACTTAGTCCTTAAAATCAGAATATCATCAGACTGAGCATCTCCTTCATTTCAATTCTCATAGGACATTGCTTTTGCTATTCATTTACATTTTTTCAAATCTTTTTTATTCCCAATAAATGCAATTTAATAAAGCTGCATTGCCTGATAGGCCACAACTATGTTTCCTGAACATTAAGTACAATAATGTTGTACTTAATGTACAAACTTAATATAAAAATTTCCAGGTTTTGTTACACGTTCCTTTTTCTACAGCTTTATATCCACATGGGTAAGCACTTCAGTGCTGGAATTCACATTGCATGTGTTCTGTACAAATGATCCCTCCTTCTAAGAGAAAACTTAGCAAAGTGAGTCCACTCAGTTATAATTTTGCTTCTCTGGAGAAGCACCAAATAATCCTAAGCAATAAAGAATTTTGCCTTTAGCTCTTTTCACCCTCACCCCCTTTTCACCCATTTCTTATAGGAAGAAGAAAAGAAGGAAAAGTGTGTTTTTCCCTTATTTGTGTGGGTTTCAGTTCATGCTAAATGAGCAGAGATGGTGTGCAGGTAGAGTGGATTTTCAGCAGTCAAGCAATTTGTCTGGGTAAGGTTTTTCCTCCTTAGTGCCATTTAGCACCATTATTTTTGGATGAGACATGTTAAAGAGAGAAGAAATGGGCTGTGTGAAAATATGCAATGCCATGCTTAGATGCAATTTCCATGTGAATTATTTTAAACCTTCACTTCCAGGATGTCAAGCATTAGGGAACAAATGCAGACAATCCTAGTTTCTTCTCTGAAGGAGATTGTAAGTACAAGCTCACACTTTCTGGAAGGTCAGATGATGCATTAAAATCCCATAATTCCAACTTTGAGTAGGCAGTCCTTGCAGCAGATGTAGAGATCATTCTGTGCTTGTTCCCTTTCATGTTGTTGTTTCTGTATCCACTCTTGGAAAGGAGAAAGATGTTTGCAATACCTTGATCTGTTTATTTATAAATTGCCAGATCTTGGGCTGGAAGCATCCCAAGTACAAGGAAAAAAACCACAACAAACTTAATATGGAATGCTATAGTTTAATTAAATGGGTTTATGTTATCCTAGATTTTCTTTGCTAGTTTATTTTCTTTCCTGATTAAAAAAAAATATATTAGCAGCAACATACTTGTCTCTCATAGTTGAAATTAATCTTCAAAAGAATTGAAGTTCTTATGAAAATTGATTTAATTTTATAATCTTGATGCAAAAAAATGACACCACTTTTGCATTTAGCTCTCATCCTCACCATCTCCATTTACACTTTCAGGAGAATTTGGAGCTCGGAAAGGTGCCAGACTGACAGTGCTGCAAGCCAAGGCCATTTCTTTCTGCTTTCATACTGCCATGCTGGTGAGGAGACTGGGGGGGTGTGCGAGGGTGGGAGGAGGCACAGCCAGGACAGGTGACCACAGCTGACCAAAGGGACACTCCAGACCACCTGACATCATGCTCAGTTACATAAAATGGGGGAAGGAGGAAGGGAGGGACATTTGGAGTTGTGGCTTTTGTCTTCCCAAGTCACTGTTATACCTGATGGGGCTCTCCTGGAGATGGCTGAACACCTGCCTGCCCATGGGAAGCAGTGAATTAATTCCTTGTTGTGCTTTGCTTCTGTGTGTGGCTCTTGCTTTCTCTATTAAACTTCCTTCATCTGAACCCACAATTTGTCCAGTTTTTACCCTTCTGATTCTCTCCCCAGTCCTGCTGGTCAGGGAGTGAATGAGCACATGTGTGGGGCTTGGCTGCTGGCTGGGCTTAAACCACAACAGCTGATAGCACCAGCAAGTTACTGGGCTTGAAACTATTCCTGCAGGTGTTAGGAAGAAGACTGTCTTCCATTGGGGAGTTGCTATGTAATCTGACATTGCTGTGCATCTCATATTAAAGGTCCTCTTGCAAAATCTCTGACTAGCAGTCCCAAAGGGGTGTACTGGGGAGGAGGGAAAGAAACTAATAATCCATCCTGAAACTCCACCCAGAGACTGAATGAGGCTACCTGAGATGTGATAAGGGGCTTCCAAAGTCAGAGGGCATTCAGAGCCATTCATTTTTTGACATGTTTTGGCATTATATATAGAGGATGCTTCTCAGCAGAGCAAATGAATCGGTGCCAAGCTCCCTGTTGCAGTGGTGAAATTGCATCCTGCACCCATGGCCAGCTGGAGTTCACTGCACCCCTCTGCTCTTCCCTGGGCCTGAGGGGGGACACCTGATGAGCAGCTCTGAAAATGGTGGACAAAAGGATAAAAGGACAAAAGGTGTCAGAAGGACAAAACTGTCAAAACCAACGGTGTTGCTTCTTGTTCTGCATGTGCACAAGAATTGAGTCTGGGGCATTGGTAGGTGAGAACGAACAAAATGAAATGCTCAATCTGCAGTTTGAGGAGAGGAGCATGATGAGGGGCACAGGGACATCAGCATGTGCATATCTCACTGGATTATTTGGCACTGTTTGTATTGGTTTCACATGGCAGGGTCTTGGTGTGACCTGACCAAAACCCCCATCCCCCATCTCCCTGCACTGCTGAAGGGGAGAAGGAATCAGGAGTGAAGTTAAGCCTGGAAAGAAGGAGGGAAAGGTGATTTATGATTTGGTTTTAATCCTCATTGTCCTACTCTGATCTGATTGGCAATAAATTCAATCAATTTCCCCAAGACAATTCTGTTCTGCCTGTGACAGTAACGGGTGAGTGGTCTCTCCCTGTCCTTATCTCTAGCCAGGAGTCTTTGATTGTATTCTGTCCAGCTGGGGAGAGGAGGGGTGGAGCAGCCTTGGAGGGCACATGGCAGCCAGCCAAGGTCAATCTACCACACTGTAACAACATTTCTACAAAGAAAAGGCCACTTCATTTCATTTCTTAGAAATAGTCCATTTTTATTGTTTCTTTTTAAGGTAGTGTACTATATATGGAATCTATGTTGTAATTTGCTGTAATCCTTGCTGCATGAGAAGTTGTGTCTTGCTCAGTTGCACATCTGCAGTTTATGGTGTGAAACACAATGACCCAGCTGACAGGATGTCACCAGTGTAACCCATGTAATCTGTCTCTGACACTTGTTCCAATGGCAAATGTTCTGATATATTTCTATGGCAGTCAGTCCAAACAAATTCAAGATAGATAAGATGACAAACACTGTGGTTCAGTAGCTCATCAAATTATTTTCAGGTATTCTGTGAAGGCTTTTTTCAGTGAAATTTTGTCCACTCTTCTAAACTATTTCACTGAAGAATTTGATTGCAGGGTTTGGGCAGGGTATGTCTTTACGGTTTTTTTTGGTGGGACAGTTTTGCAGTTAGCTAAAATGAGGTGATACAAATTATCTCCCTGTTTGTTTTACCTAGCTGTTTAATCCAACTTTTAAAAGCTGGAGGGAACTCAAAAGCTGTCTGGTCAGAACACCAGAACATAAATTGTTTGGGACAACCCTTCAGAAGACAATCTAAAAGATCACTACCAATGAGTTTCCATGAAAATGAAATGTAAATTGCCACTAAGTAAGGGTGACAATACTGTCACAATACTGTCTTTAACTACTTCCGTCTCCTTTTACTATCTTGGGGCTGTGCCTATGGATGCTGCATACAAAAATACAATATGGAAAATGAAAATAAAAATAGAGATAGAAGATATGGCATTCACTTTAGCAGAGTATTTAAATGTCTGGTTTTCAGAAATTACTTCTATCCCACAGGGAAAAAAATGCATCTTGACATTTCAGGAACAGGTGAGAATATTGCCATTTTGGGCAGCAGTACAGTGGGCACAGAAAGCCTTAGAGGCAAGGTCTTTTTAACAAGTCACATAACCAGACAAGCAAGCAAATACAAATGGCAAAGTGTGATGATCTGGGCTACTCAGAAATGACTACAACATAGGATCTAAAAGCCTTTTTATGAAATATATGTGGAACCAGTTACCCATGGACCTGAATTCTGAAAATCTCCTTTTCCCTGCTGTTATCACTTTCTGGCAGGTGAACTCTCACCTTTCCACACTGCTGACTGCTCTCTTCATGACCACAGCCCTCAGCTTGGTACCAGGGGAAGCTACTGAACCCATGCATGCCAGTGAATCTGCAGATAACTCCAGTGTTACCAACAGAATTACCTTGTATTTCCCCCAGGGGGAAAAAGAAAAGAAAAATAAGATAATTTGTCCTGAATAAATAGGGGTTTTGTTTTTGACTCAGCCAGGTGTCACAGCCCTCTCTCAGGTCTCTTGTCTTTTTTTTTCCAAGAGCTGGATTTCGCCTGCAAAATTGGGATTCGAATCCATATGTCCTCACTTGTTTGTTACCCTCCAGACCACCAGCATCGTGCAGCTTTGTCTAGATCCCCTTTTTTTCTGGGCTATTTTGAAGTACCCAGTTCTAATGCAGCGTCATCCTACAAAGCACCCCAAGTTGATTATTTATTTCTTTGTATCAAGATAATGTTATGGTACACACCTTCCATAGCAGGCAAACTAAGTTTTTGTCCTTTCTTGACAGAATTTTCTTCCCCCTCTATTTCTGTATCCGGCAGAGTACAAAAACATCAGACACACATTTGCCTGAGTACCTCTCAGAGGGCACTGCAGCAGCTTGGGTGGTAAACACAGCCTCTGTCTTCATATTGACAAAATAAAATAGGCCAACGCTCTCTCAGAAGCTGCATAATCTGCAAAAGCTGCTGACTGTGGGTAGCAGATGCTTGTGATTATCCTGGATACAAAGGGAATAGGACCAAGAAGGTCAAGCCAGAAGTAAATAGGGGCCATAGGATCCAGGTATGCAAATGTAACATTAAAGATGACAAAACTGTGCTAATGCAGATGCACGACTGACCAGTGGAAGGATCTGGTGAGGAAATCTGTAGCACCAGCTTCATTCTTACCTACAGGAAAAAATCTCAGAAAGCTACAGTGACATGCACAGAGCGACCCAGTAAGGTATTGTATAGTACAAAAGAAAGCACTTAGTCTCTGTATTCCTTTTTTGTGCTCTCTCTGGGTTCTTTTGTAGCACTCCATGGGTCAGAGCCACAGCGTCCTAGCAGGACAAGGAGCTGTGCTTTTTCCAGGGTCTGTGAGCTCTGCTGAGGACAGGGTGAGAGATTCTCCTGGCTGTATATTGTGCCTTGTTTTCGCAAATGCATCCTGAAAAAAAAAAAGAGTGCTTTGACTGCTAAAGTGTTTTTCCTTTGAACCTGACCCAGATCTTTCTAAACCGTCTCAGCTACAGAGCTAAGTGGAATGTGGCAAAATCCCACTGCTTGCCCTGGCACACAGCACACCTCCCTTGGCACGGCTGGAGTGAGAGCTCAGGGGAGCGGAGGTGGGCTCTGTGCTGCACAGTCTGCACAAGCACTGCCAGGCACAGTGGGCATCTGTCTTGTCCCACTGCTGGCAGTGTGTTCCTGTGTTTTTACAGCGGCAGACTGTGACAGACATCTTCAAAGAAATGCCGCATTCTTTAATATTTAAACTTGCATTACTCTGAGGTGGGATTCTGTGTATGGCATCCTCATGAAAATCCAGCGATACACTTTGGCTCAGGGTTTCACTGCAGTGTACTGGTTCAAGACCAAAGGTTATCTTTGCACTCCAGTGCATTGTCAGCACAGGATTTCAGAAACACAAGAAACAATAAAATAGGTGGGTTGGAAGTTGCCAGTGACCTTTCCCAAGGACTGACCTCCCCAGAAGTGTGTGGCAGGGATCCAGTACTGAAAGATGTTGTTTCAAAGAGACAGCCAGCTGAAATCCTAGCCTGGAATAAGTACATGGGAGTTCTGATCAGCAGATTTCCGCCTGGTTTGTGTAATAGGAAGGCTGAGGTAGAGCTAACATTTCAGTTTTAAACATTGGGTTTCAAACATGGTAGCCAAACAGTGGGCAAAGTCTAATAATAAAAGCAGGACCTTGAGGACAGCAGAGTCAAGGTCTGTGTCTACTCTTACTCCCGGCTGGTTGGACAACCTTGGCAAAAACTTGGCATCAAGACATTCCAAAGCTGCACCAGAGAAAAGTAAATGGAAAGATGGAGCTTGCAGGAGACAGCTATTCAAGGATGGAGACAGGGCCATGGCATTAGTGTGAGACAGGCAACAGGTAGGGGTGAGATGGCTTTTGGGGAAAGAGAATCAAGCACACTACTGTTCGAAGAGCTTAGCTAGAAAATGACAGGTACTGACAGGTGGGAGGAGGGGAGGCATAATTCTGTCCCCCAGTATAGCAAAATCTGTGCTCATTAATGGCAAAACACTGCTGAATATGCAGAGCCCCACCCAGGCTGCTAACAAAAATGTGAGCATATGGACAGGATCATCCTATTATTATGATTATTATTTTGCAACATTCCCAGGAGTAAGACCAAAGGAAGGATCCCTGCTCCACTGTAGATAAAAGGTCATTTTCTTTCTTAAATAAGAAGAGTGACTTTTTTCTTTTTTGCTCAAAAAACAGTTCCGTATAAATAATTCCCATATGTGTCTAGAGGGCAAGGCTAGAAGTGCTCGATTGAAATCCTAAATTTTCAGAAAACGACAGCAAAATCATATTCTTCTGGTCACAAGAGGGTGAAAGGAAAGGAATATCAAAGGTCCGTCCTAACCAAGCACCAGAGAATCAAGAGATGCCTGTTGAAAGAGCTTTTCCTGGTGGTTATTATGCTCTCAGAATGGGGCGGGGGGTGGAAAGCCAAAGAAAAAATATTAGAAGAGGCTGAATAAAAATGTAGCTATTTCCATTTCCCTAACCGTTATGAATTTTGAAACGATGTTTCATCTTTTGAGCTAGACTAAATTACAGACAGGATGACAGATGGAGTTTGGGCTGAGTACAAAGCTCAGCTGACATCACACTGCAGGGATGCTACCTGCAGTATCCAGTTTAGGGATTTAGAAATGCTACCATTCAAACACCATTTGTTGATTAGTTTGCATAAAAACATAGGTTGATGAGATGCTTTTGTCCCCATATATGAACTATGTGTGATTTCCTGATCAATGCTGAGAAGTATTTAAACAAGTGAAATTAACCAAACCTTGCTACAGTGATGCAGCTGCTCTGCTTCTCTTTCTGTGGTTGCCCCAGATGTGCTTATTGCCTAACTCCAGCCCAATCTCCGTGGTTCCCTGCCATGTCAGTGTCCTCTTTCCCACCAGGAAGGTATCGCTGTGCAGGGCCATGCAGTGAACACATGGGCTTATCTTGCCACATCAGACCTAATGTGTAGCGTGTTAAGTTCATGAATGGCCACGCCGCAGGGAAGAAGCCCTGTTGCTGAGTGGCACTGAGTGGCCATCTGCAGCTGGTCACAGATCACATGGGCAGGCAGACTGGCCCAGAGGCTGTGGGCTGGGAGGTGAAACTCAAGGACGGCACATTCTTCTGCTTGCAAGGGACTGCGAGTCCAGAAACAACTGTGGGTGGCCACGATTGGAGAGCTCGGTCTTCCCCACGCCAGCCTTAGTCCTATTTCTGGAAAGGTGGTGTGCTAACAAGGTCATGGTGTCATGCTGTCCTACTGCTCCTGCCCCTTTTCCTGATAGCTTTTTCTTCCTCATAACAAGGCCTGGGAATCACCTTTTCTTGTGATTCATTCTAATGCTCCCAATGCTGTAGTACCTGGTTCTCACAAAGACCTGTCAAGGTATTAACGCTGGGAGGTCAGAAGCATCACAGTGCCAGTGGAGCAAGGCAGGAGAAGAGGCACATCTGTGACATGGAGCACAGTGTGGCCCAGCAAGAGCTGAGCTCCCATTGACCCTGTTCCAGAGCTGGGACCTTCTCAGCTGTGCCTGGCACGGTGCTGAGCAGGCACAGCCACCTCCCTGGGAGGCTCCCAGGCATGGGACTGCATGTGGTGACAAGGTGCCACATCTGCCCCTTGCTCCACTGCTTGGACGTGCCTGGTAATGTCCCAAAGTACTGTTTGAGGATATCAATGCAGCACCATTTTCAGGCTTATAGATACTCCAAATGGAAAAGACCTGCTAGCTCTTTTGACCATCCTTCTTGCCTAGAGAGGATTATGGGAGCCACTGATACCTGAATTTGCACCAGTCTTTCCAGGTGTTCTCTTTGCAGAAGTGTAAGCACATTGGCTGCAGATTGTACCTTGCCTGCAGCTTCTGAATCAGACACACCACTAATAGCAGTGCTTAGGGGGAAGCAGGGAGCATCTGGGCCCAGCTTGCTGAAGGACAGGGCAAATCTGTGGGCAGCAGTATTCATTCTTCCTAATCTGCTTCATGATATTCACGGAAGAGAATAAGAAAAGAGAATGGCCTAATGTGCGACAACATCATGCTTCTCCTGCATGCACTCACCCTCCTGGTGCCTGCAAGACAAGTCAGATTTCCCAATGTCGGGACCAGATATGTTAGGCTTGATTCCTGATTTTGTCAGTCAACGCAAATATCTGGAACTATTCATTCCATCTCTGGAATGTGACAAGGAAGCAACTATCTTGCCTTTACATGCTTAAATGTCTTCGCCTCCTGGGGATTGGCAGAGCCTGTTTGATGGTTCTTAAATTGGGTTCTTAATTGCTTTTAGGAAGTACCCAGGTACTGCTCACATTGCCGAACCAAGCACTTGCTTTGTTATGCAAAGACTCAGATTAGAGGAGAGAGAAACACGAACCTACTTGAGAGCTCCTTTATACCCCTTTACATCAGGAGTGTCTCATCTGAGCCCGCAAGGGTTAACCTGGCACAGAGCTGCTGGGAAGGAGACGAGAAACAGGCCCCAGTACCTTTTTTTTCTATCTAGCAGCTAATTTCTCTTTTGGATTCTTCTGTTTCCCTGCTGCAAGGAGTTCCCGGATCCCAGAAGTCACAGAGAAAGTCATTAAAAGCCTCCTGCCACCTCCACAAAGGAGCCAAAATTCACATCATGTTGGTGGGCTGGGAAAGTTTATAAAATATCTTAATGTGATTCTGCTGTTTGTTAAACACTGAGGGTGGAATACATAAACTAGGAAACGGAGAGCCTGGCGGTCCTTGCTGGACCTATAGGATGATGGATGAGTGTTTGTTCTCAGTGCACTCAGCACTTGCCACCTCCCATGCTAATTCAGCATTTCTGTGGGGCTGCCTTTGCTGCTGCGAGCAGCTGACGGTGAGCACTGGCAGTGCCTGGCTCTGCAGGGTGGGTGTGGCATTGCAGGGGACGCCCCGGACAGAAATCTGACAGTACCGCACTGATCCTGACAACTAATATGCTTGGACAAAGCAGCAATTGCAGCAAAACCAGAGAAATCGATGCTGTTATCCTGCCCAGCAGGAGCTCTAAATGGACTAGGAGAGTACCAGAAGGTGACCAAAACCCTGAATTTTTTCAAATAATAAAATCCCTTTAATGCAATACTCCTTTAAATTGGTTTGATTTTTTTCAGGCAACTGAACAAACACAATAGCAGATGGAGTCCCTGTTTCTTCTCCTGGCATGTTCGCAGCTGGAATGTGCAAAGCCTTAATCTCCATTTATAAGAATATTAGGAAATATATTTACATTCGGTGTTGCTATGGAGGCTGAATGGTAAATAATCATGATCTCAATATATTGAGATGGTTGGCAAGATGTTAGTAATCAGTACTACAATACTTTTGTGTCATACTGCAATAGTGAAAGATTTCTATAGGAAAATACCTGTTTGATGCATTAATACATACAACAAATACAGAATTTTACTGGTATAATCCTACATAATACTGAGGCAATTTATATGGAATTTGTTTTTTAAAAGGACAATTTGTAAAATTATTCTTTTATCATGTCAAGGCATAATTTGCCAGGGACTGTCTGAGAACTAGAGTACTTTTAAGCTACAGTTTGGGAAAAAGAATCCAACAGCTTCTTTAAAACCTGTATTCTGGGGTCAGCCCTTCAGTTACCACCTCAGTATGTGAGGGTGCCAATTAAATTTGGTGTTGACACAAACTTATGAGGTTTTGTCGGTCCAGGGAGAGATGGTGGGGTGGTAATCAGATGACCCAGAGGGCTGAAGTAGCACGAATCAAATTGTATCCAGCAGAGCAAGGTGGAGGAGCCAGCACCAGGGGACTAATAAAATGGTAAGCTCAGAGTGCATCGGCTGGAAACTGCAGAGGGGGAGAAACACTTGGGTACAGCAGCCAAACCCAGGCAGACTGTGTGCTGACCTCAAATGGTCCCTGGGGATGGATTTCCAGAGGCAGGGAAATATGAGACCGTGGCTAACTTAAGGCACTATAATAGTTTGATATTATGAATTATTAATATCATAACTGTTAGAGATTATCAACACGCGGAGACCAAACATAAAACAGAGCAGCACAGCAAACTCTCCCCTGCCTTTGGAGTGGAGTTTGTCCTGTTTCTGGTACCCCTGCATGCCACTGGATTGGCTATGAAGAGCCATCTTGTTGCTGGCTGGAATCTGCCCCACCTGTCTTGAGGACAACCCCTACATCATCCAGACTCCTTTGTCAGAGCCTGCCACCCAGGCTTGCTCCGAAGTTGAAAAGGAGCAGGTATTTTAGGAGCTGCAATGTGTCTGATCTATTTTAGACAGCTGCTCTGGGATAAGGCATATCATGTCCTGGAAGTGCCTGTTTCACTCTGTCTCTAGACATCTACATCTTCTCCGAGGGCTCCACCCTGCCTGCCACCAGCAGCTCAGCCCAGCCCAGGCAGCCCAGCCGACTGTGGGAAAGTTCTGCTAAACAGACAGATTCCTCTCTGTATATTACTATTTTATTTACTTTTCAGGAGGGTGTTATTTACTTAGTTTTATTTTTGTTCAGAATCTCTAAATAGTTCAAGGGGTGAACTCTGAGTTTGAATTTTGAACTGCAAGTATGAATTTAAATACTTTCTTGCTTAAGAATAAGTATTTTTGCTTGAAGCTTCTTTCACTGAGTTCCTTGAAAAAAAAAAAATCAAACGAGGATTTTAATTACTGTGGAGTTTGTGCACTTGCTTTCAGAAAACTGGATTTTTATTTTTTTCAGAAAATATATGACAAATAGGGATTTCTAGCCCTGATCCAGTTTAAGTAAGCTGGCTCTGAGTGTTTGTGAGAATCCCAGCTGCAGATTTTGGACCTCATTTTGACTGACGCATTCTTAATTTCAGTATGGCAACAACTGAGAAAAAGCATCTCATATAACATCTGTTATCATGGTTTTACACCAGCAGCAGAAAATTCAGTTGCTCTTTCAGTCATGCCCCATAAGTGGCTGAAGGCCTGCCTTGCAAAGCAGTATGATGCCTGTGTACATTCCTGGGCTGATGTTACCTGCTTGTTCCTAGACTCATAGAATCCTGGAATCATCAAATGGTTTGGGTTGGAAAGGCCCTTGAAAACCATCTAGTTTCAGTCACCCTGCCAGGGGCAGGGACACCTTTCACTGGACCAGGTTACTCAAAGCCCCATCAAAACTGACCTTGAACATTTCCAGAGCGGGAATGTGGGAAATTCACTTTCCCACATTTCCCAGAGCAAGTAGATTTGGGAACATGGAGCCTTTATATTGAGGACCAGGCCCTGAAGATGTACCAGTGCTTCCAAGAGAAAGCCACAGGCAGTTTTTCTTGGAAAATAGAAGAAAAGAATGTATATTACAGGTTTCACATTTCTGACTGTAATTGTGCCCCTTCCTTCACCATTGCTGAAACACCAGCTCTGTCCCCTAGCAGACAGCCATTACTCATTACCTCTAAGCCTTGCCATTTTTTTGAGGCTTCAGCATTAATTTGGTTGGGCTCTCTTACGTTGTTTGAGGTATTTTGAGGCAATTCAGGCATCCACAATGATCTCCAGGCAGTGCAGACCTATCCTGTATTCCTGCAGGTGATTCCCACTCACTGAAGAAATCCTGCTCAAGTAAACATTAGCAACAGCACAAGTACAGAACTGTATAACCAGACTGAACACCCTGGAAAATTTTGCCATCAAAAGAAAGACAGCTCTCTAGAGTTCTCCTTTTCATATTCATGAAAGATGGCAGAACTGCAGAGGAGTGAAATAAACACCATGCATAATTTAACAAGTATTGGCTGTGAAAATATTTTTAAGATTACCTGCAGAAGACCCAGAAAAATGTGACTAATTCATGTTGTGGGGTGTGGAAAATAAGAGAGCCCTCATGCAGTTTGCCTTGCTGCCTGCCTGATGATACTGCTGAGTGATGGTACAGCTGGTGGTGCTGCTCTGGTGCAGCTGCACCTGTCTCTGGTAGAGATATTCCTACAGAGTGGTGGTGGTGGTGTTGTTCTCAGAGCCATGCTCAGGCTCATGGGTGCACCTGCAGCCCCATTTCCACCGGCAGGCTGTACATCTGCTTCCTGCCTGTCCTGAGAGCCCAGCCATGTGGTTAGGAGAGCTGGATTTTGGCTGGGTTTCCCTGGCATCTGCCTCAGTGTTAATTCCATCTAGCTGTTCCTTGCCGTGGCTGAGTAAATGTTGCTAAAGGCAACTTTTTGAGAGTTTGGGATTTGGGGTGGAGAATGGATGGGAAAGAGGGGAAGTCCTGTTGGGATTCCATGTCTACCTGCATGCACCTGCTTTGAAATCAGAAGGAAAAATACAGAAGACAGAGTATAAAGCAGTTATTAGCAAGAAGCAGAAGACTGGCAGTACTGAACTGGCATTCCCTCCTGAGCTGTATCCTCTCTCTAAAAGGAGCCTATAACCAGCTACTTTCAAGAAAGAACAAGAAACCTGGACACTACTATTATTGGGTAGTTTCCTCTGGGTAAAATGTCTTTTGAACCTGTATTAAATGAAGGGGGTGTTATAGTCTGAGAAATGAGGATTTACATTTATGCAAAAACTCTAGTCTTTTTATCCTTAGCAAATAGTCACTTCCAGCAACATGAATAGAAATAGAAAGCCTTTCTTAAAGAGGCAAGGATTCCTGCATTCCAGTCTGGGAATATTGTTTGATTTTCTTCCAGTTTCAAGTTAGTGAAAATAAAGACTCATAGTGAAATAAAGGTCAGAAAATGCAAGCAAAAATAGGCCAAAACAAAGCCAAAAATCTTTAGGAACTTAATTTCAGAAACCAAAGATGGGAGGCACTGTTAGGTGTTGCAGAGTGCAGAGGCCATTGTCATTCCAAGCCGGGTTAATGCAAAGCCTCAGAGCCCTGAGAAGGTTTTCTTCCTTCTTTTTCTACCATGTAGATATGGCCTTTGGGTAACCTGGGCATACAGTGGAAGAAATGTCAAGAAATCAAATTGAGTTTCTTTTTTGGGGAATACCCACCAAGCTGCAAGAAAGAAAAGGTCACTATCTATTTAACAGGGTTTAAAAACATTCCCCAGATGCTATGGCTGGTACAAAAGCAAAGATTGTGTAATTCTGAGGGGGCAGCAGTGGTCCTAGTGGTGTTTCTTTCCATGTTCTCTGGAGAGGGAAGCCAGTTAGAAAAATTAGCTACATTTTAAAAATTCTTCTAACTGCATGAAGTGTAGGCTTTTTTATTTGCTGTATTCTGTTGCAGGCACTTCAGTTGTTGGATGAATGAGAATCACTGTGGGATTTGTAGAAAATTTAACCTTACAAGACACCTCTTTCAGGACTGTTTGCAGGCAAGCTCTCCAGAGCACCATTTAATCAAATGGTTGTAGCCATAAATTATTTTTTCACTGGAAATAAATAAATTTAAAAGAGTGAGATGCTGAATCTTGAACACTCCAAAAACAGTGAACAAAAACTCCCCAGCTTCTTGAAAATTGCCTTGAGTTACTCAGATGTTGCTAAACTTTCATTTTAATTTAAAAAAAAAAGGAAATTGTTACACTTTTACAAAAAGCTATTTTTAAAATTTGAACTGCCTGTTTCTCCTTCACATTTTTGTCTGTGTTGAATGAAGTGTTACAGATCCAAGTACAGCATTGCTCCCCTCCCTGTTTCAGGGCTCTGTGGGTACTGGGTGCAGAACAATACACTTCTGCAGGGTCTTCCAGGCAGGCACTTGTGTCACACTCATATTTTCTGGAAAAATCCCTTCACCCAGGACTTTTCTCCTGGGAAGCTGAGAAGCCTCAGGGCAAAAGGAAAGCAATAATTATGTGGTTGGCCTCTCCTGTGTTTTGCTGCTTTGGAATGCGTTTGGAGATTGTTTACCAACAGGTGGTTGTTTCATTGGTTTTCTGTGAATTTGACTCACTGGCCAATCGGGGTCAAGCTCTGTCGGCGCTCTGGAAAGAGTCACAAATTTCATTATTATCTCTTTGGCCTTCTGTAAGTATCCTTTCTGTATTCTTTAGTATAGTTTAGTATAGTATTCTTTAATATAATATAGTATCATAAAATAATAAATTAGCCTTCTGAGAACATGGAGTCAGATTCATTCCTTCCTGCCACGGGGCACCCCACAAATACAATACACTTGGGAGCCCTTTGCAAATACCACTCAGTATCTGGAGGTGAGATCATTAGATGATGATAGCCATGCTGGTTTGTAGATGGCACAGAGAGCCCAAGGGATTAAGGATTGCATCTCCTGCCTCCTCCTTGTGCACTGGAGGGATGCAGTGCCTAAGCAATCCATCTCTATGTGTTTGCACAGCTATCAACTGCATCAGTTGTCCCCAGCTTCTTCTCCAGCCTGGGCCACGCTCCTTCCAAAGGAATAGTGGGCAGAGCCAAAAGTCTGAGCAGTGGGAGCTAATAGCTCCATGGGGGGGTGTGTGTGTGGTGGGGGAAGGTGGAGGCACCCCCAGCACCTTACTGGGATGAGGGCAGGACAGGCACCAAAGCTGCCAGAGAGAAATTGCCCAACAGCTGAGTCCAAGTCCAGATGCAAAGAACCATCACAGCCGTGTGATTCACAGCCCTGCCTGACTCCATAAGAAACACAGCTGATCCAGAAAAAAAATCCACCCACATTTTATACAGAATAGAAAAAATGCCTTTTTTTCAAAATATGTTTGGTTTCTGCAGGTTTTGTCAATAAGCCCAACACAGACTCGTGCTTTAGGTTCCCAGACACCCACAGGCTCCCTCTGTACCCTGGATTCAGGGCCCTCCCTCCTGCTGCTCCCTCTCCCTGCAATGAACATCACCAGTTTCCTTCTGGCACAGGTGTGTGGTCACGCTAAGGGCACAGAAAGCCAGTATGGCAGTAAAAATGAAGGCATGTATCCACTCTCAAATCCAAAAGGCATAGAAGAACTCTTTCTCCAGAAAAACTTTGGCTGCAAAGGAAAAAGTCTTGCTGCAAGCCCCTGCATGGGAGGTGCAAGTGAGTTTCTGCATGCAAAGAGCAGATTTCCCCTGGGAAAAGACTTTTACTGTAATTCCCACCTCATCCATGCTTTTCTTTCAGCCTCTGTTCACTGTTAATTATTTTTTCAGACTCTACCAATTTCTCCTCTCTTTTTCCCTAGGCAATTGCTTCAAGGTACTTCAGCATTAATGGGCCATGTGTTTATTTTTAGCTCTGCATCTCTTTAGTGTAGGAGAACCTGGTGGATGGCAAAATAAGCACCTCTAGCCATCAGATTCTGCCTCCAGTGCCCTTCCAGATACTATTTTGTGGTTTTTTTTATGAAGTGACAGTAAATACATGGTGGTGGCCTGCTGCACAAGATGTAACATGTGCATCTCTGTGACAGGCACCTGCAGGCAGAGACTACCTGGAATGGTGGTGGCCTGCTGCACAAGATGTAATATGTGACAGGCACCTGCAAGCAGAGACTACGTGGATGGGCAGAAATGCTTCCAGCAAATTGTGGGACACCAGCTTCACCTCTCTGCAAGGGGACAGAAACAACAGAGAATGGAGGAACACTCCAAAAGGACACCATGCCGCAGTACAAATTGCAGACTACACCTTTCATCCCAGCTGGAAGGGCTTCATAAAAGGCATGTCAGTGCTGAAGCACCCCAGAAAACATGAAACTGTACTGAAGGTCTCACTGGTGCTGAGAAGGGTTGGGACAAAATGCTCACACAGGCACAGGGACAGCTCAGAATAAGCCCCTGGGCTTCTGAGTAGAATTTGCCAAACAAGTTCCTGGCTCAGGCTTGTGGTGTCTGAAGCAGCTGTGTGCCAGCACTGCAGGTGGTACAGAGCCCTCAGCACTATGGCAAGACTAGAATCAGACCTCAAAGATGACAGCCCTAAATGATATGCACACACACTCTTCAAGCCATGAGAATTCCCAAAACAGGGAGGACCAACCTGAAATCAAAAGCTATCTTCAATATCTTCAGGTACCACAGAGGGAGGCCAAGTGCCAGAATTATTGTCATTGGGGCAGAAAGAAAATCCATGAGCAGGGGAAGTGGGTAAGACTCACTTTGTGTTGAAGTGACTACACAGGAAGGTATAGGATGTCAGGGTGCAAGTCATCAGAGGGGCTGCAGAAGTTTCTAGGGCATGATTAATCTCATCCCAAAGGAGATGTCAGCATTCAGTCAGAGGAACTGTACTATTTCTCCATCACAAGACTGCAAAGGTGCCTCCCTTTGTCATCTTTAGGGAACACTATCCCTGTGTCAGAGTGGTTCAGTCACCAGTGATTGTTGGGAAAAAAAAAAAACAACAAACCTTAACCACTGCCCATGGATAGAGACAGATCTGTTGGGCTACAATACCAGAAATATAATTCTGTATGATGGGACACAATCTTGCAAAATAATTGTCACCATGTTTAGCACTGTAAGGCCAAAAAGGATCCTCCCAGACCCAGTTATGGCTATTGGGGAAAACTCTCTTTGCTATATAGGAATGTTTTCAAAGACATCAGTGTTCGTTCAAAGGAAAAGCTGTTTAACAAGTCAAATCTGAACTTTTTTATTTACTTTAGTTTAATTTCTTTAGTTTCCTTAAGGAATTGAGAAGTCTGAGGAAAGAACCAGATATATTTTGCAGGGGTCTTAGATAACAAAATTACTGACACATTTCTAAGACTTACTGTGTGTGCACAAGAGCCCAGGGAGGTAGAAGAGGCCTTTCTGTGCAGCATCTGGCCAAACCACACATGTTCTGGCCAAAGCATGCAGGGTCCAACTGCTGGAGCTTTTACCTCTCCTCTGAGCAAGTGCTGCTCACAGGCTGCTGTTTGGCCTTGGGATTTTTATTGCATTTTGATTCTTTTTGAGGGTCATTTGAGAAGACTGGAGCACACACAGGTTACCTGGAGTGGCAGGTCTGACTCAGCGGTGGCTTGATCACTGAGGCACCCAAGAGGGAGAGGCACCTTCATCACTGCACCTTTGCCTGGTGTCACAAGGGAACAGAGCACCCTGTTCCCCCATCCGCCCTCGCTGCTCCACCACCTTGAGGACTGCACTGCTGCATTGCAAAACATCCACAGCCTTGTGAGGGGTTGTGAAATGGCCTTAGGAGATTGCACGTCCGCCAGAAACTCAAAAAGCTCCATAAAGTCAATATACATCAATGCTAGTTTTATCTCCTTGAAAACACATGTGGGAAGGGCTCAGCAGCTGCACAGTTTCCCTTACCACTGTTTAACACATGATTTTTTGACTGGCGCTGTGGCATCTTTTAGTTGGCATGTCTGCCATGCTCCATGTTTGAATATTCCATCTTGGAAGAAGCACGCAATCCTGGAGCATAATAGTGTGATATCACATTTTCCAAAGAGTTGTACCCACTAACATCAGAAAAATGAAGGACCTGTATGGTTTAATTAACTGGAACAGGGCTTATTCCTGCGGTATTTTTGTTGATCTGTTCAATGTCGGGAATGATTTTTCACCAGTGGGACACTCTTCATTGGCTGGCATTTATTTGATCTTCTGCATGGTGTGTGTGGTGCTTTTAAAGCTCAAGGCTTTTCCTGACTATTTCCTAGACTAGTTTTTTATATTGACACCTGGGATCTGCAATGCAGAAGTGTTTCCTAAAGAACTTCCAAAACATTCCACTCACCACATGTGGTCCCCTGCCAACCCAGCAGCTGGGAGCAGCACTGTGGCTTTGCTGGGCTGCAGTAGAGCAGCCCAGTTACATGGAATACAGCTCCCATGACTGATTTCCCAGGCCTGGCACCTTGCTGACTGCACAAACAAAAACCTGTAGATGGAGGCTGTGTGTCACATGACCTCTTTGCGGGATGCTCACACAGCAGTGTCCTGTGCAAGCAGCAGGAAAAGCAGGAGCCAGGGCAGGTCACCCCAGGACTGGGCCATGTTTGCAAGGAGAAATGCCTTCTGACAAGTTCCTCTTTTCGACAGGCAGGTCTCCATGCTTATCTCTGGGCTGAAGGCTTTCTTCAAAGCAGACACCAGGGAAAAACACCACCTGTATTTTGAGTGCTCCTGGCCTCCTTCTGACCTTAGCTCAAGCCCCCCTCTGGGAGTGAAATCTGGATGAAGGGGAGGATTACCTCTCTCCTTTCATATCAGTAATTAAGTGTGAAAGGATAAGGAGAAAAACTCTGGGATTTCATCCAAGAGAGGCCAGGACAGGGGACTGGGGAACTCTGTGTGGGTAAAATTGTGGAGGTCAGGAGGTCACCCATATGTAGTGCTGGGCAAGGATGGGTGAGCAAGCCCCATTCATCTTTGTTCCTCCAGTTGCAGGATTTTAATGATGCACGATGCAGGAAAGTGCTGCATAAAGCAATTACTCATAAAGTCCATCCAACTCGTGTGAATGAATTCCAAAATAGTAAGTTTGCCCTTAGCCCTTAATAAAGAATATGTTGAATCCCATTTGGATCACTGATTTTAAGTGAGAGTTCAATATCAAAATGCTTTTGACATATTTGCCACCTCTGTAGATTGTGGAAGTTATTTGCTGTTGCTGCATTTTTTATTTGTCTCCTGACTCTGGGAGCAGAGTTGGCAGGTGTGATCTCAGAGAGTGGGTCTCTCTGGTTAGCTGATGGCTGGTAGCTGGCCTGCAGGATGACAAGGTAATGAGATGTGCTTGCAGAAGGTGTCAGGAGCCCCTGTGCCACAGCCAGCCTCTCTGGGGAAAGCACATGTTCTGGGCAGGAGAAGGACAGGGATTCCTCCACTCCTGTCAGCTCCCCCCCCATTTCACATTAGAGAGGTCAGCACACATGCTAGGAGGATGTATATGCAAGTTCATTATGGGAGTTGAAATTGAATGTAAAGCTTTTTTCAGTCCAGGGGGAAAATATCTCACTGAATTGGATGGCCTTTGACCCCATTTTGGGTCCACAACATGCCACTAAAGGAAAACCAGTAAACTCTCTGAAAACTGTTCTGCAAAATTTTATAGTGCATTTTATGTCTTTTTTCATTTTTTAACAAGAGAACTCCACACCAGATGTTCTTTCATCTTCTTGCTATCCTTCCCTGCTGTTGACAGTGATTCAAACCTACTGAGGGCAGAAAAGCCACACAAGTACTTAGATGATGAAACATAAAGCTTAATACTTAGATAAAAACTTGCACAAAGATTAGGCACTTTCCTGTAATTAATACTAATCTATAAGTTTAATTGATGAACATTTCAGCCAAGAAATACATTTTCTTTGTCTATAAAGTATTCTATAGGGTTATTTTCCCAAGTTTCTTCATAGTCGTATAATTACCAAAGCTTGATGTGTTTTTATCTCCATAACATAATTGCTGGCTGGGATCAGGAAGAAATGTATCCATATGTCATACAGATATGTTTTACTTTCCCCAGTGCATTCCAGTGTGGGTTTGGTTTTTTTGGAGGCAGTTTTTTGCTTGCTCTGTGGCTTCATAAATAGGTCGCTGCTGAAGAAACAAGAAACGAGACCATTGGCAAATCCTGGTGTCACAGTTTTGCACTCCCGTGCAATGTGGGGATGTGGGGGCATTCTCATTGCAGGGGGGTTAGACTAGCCTTCCTTTAGAGGTCCCTTCCAACTCTAACTCTTCTATGATTCTATCCTGGCCTCTGGGTCAGTGACATCTTGGTCTTTATTCCCAAATCTGGTCTATTTTGCTGAGGATTAGGATAACATGTTGGAAGTTTTTGCAGGGGTGTCTGTTTGTACCGTGAAGTTGCTTCTTAGAGTCAAAAAGAAAGCCTGTGCTGGTGCAGGATTTGACTGCTGGTGATAAAGTAGAATGCCATCTCAGAAACAGGGAAACTGAAGGAAGACATTCACATATGAGATGTTGGCCCATCTGTCAATTAGGCCACAGCTTTTCTGGAGAGGGGCAAGAAGGTGTTTATCTCCTTGAAGCCATGTGAAGATAGGGAGAAGGAGAGGGCACACAGCACTACAGAGACCAGCACGCTGTGTCGGATGGGACCAAGATGGGGATTGGAAAAGGACCACCTGCTTGTTGGAGTTATGAGTCAATAAATCAGACATCAGGCAGGGAGATGCATTGCTGCAATTGCTTGCAAGCCCCTGTGGGTGAGTTTGTGCAAAGGAAGAAATGACAGCTGTGATGGAGGATGCAATAGAGGCTCTGCCAGTCATGCTGGATGTCCTTTGCATAGGGTCACCACCCTGGGGCACAGACATGGAGCTGCAAATCCATGTGTCAATGCTGGAGCCAAGCCTGGCTGCCCAAGCTGACACGTAGTCCTGGCCATGTGGGCAGCAGGCTGTTCTGCAGGCACCTGGTGCAGGCAGGGGCCAGTGGGAGATGCACCTCTGGGACATAGGTGAAATGATGTTCTGAGGGATCCCTGCAGGGAAACAGAAGGGCATGAAGAAGGGCTTTTCCCCACCCAAGTGGAGAACTGCACTTGGAGTGCAGTGTTGCACCCACCTAAAATTCCTTGTTGCCTTTCAGATGGAAAGGAGCATTACTGAAACACTCTGAAGATGCTGTGTCATAATTCCCCCAACCCAAAAAGACAGATGCTAAAGAGCACTTTGTGATGAATAAATGATGTGACAAAAAGGAGCAAGAGTGAATATGCAAGTGCTTCCCCCCTCACATGCATGGTTGAGCTCTTCCCTGCTGCTTCCTCGCAACATCTATACCCTTTCTATTTTGTACTCATACAAATATGCACCCTGTACTCTCATATACCCTGTAGCCTTGCTTTATAATCCTCTATTATCACTTCATCTTGCAACACTTGACCACAGCACACTGCACAGCCTAACCCACCTTTGAAATAACTCATTTGTGCTCTCTCTTTGAGGCCACCCACAGCTGCTTGGTGCCTTTGTGTCCCTCTGGACTGCAATGAAAGCAGGGCATGGCACCCAGCGGGCTCCCTCCCACGGGTGGGCTCCTTTCCACAGCCCCCAAATTCACAACTACTTCTGCTGCTGCCGTGTAAATGAAAACTGCAGGATCAGATCCCTAAGGGCTAGAAAATATTGTAGTGTTAACATTTATTCAGTCTCCTTGGGCAACTCAGCTGGCAGGTCGTTAAGTAACAGCTGAGAAGGAGGCAGCAGGCAAGAGTGCTTGAGAAGAGAGAGTGAGAGGCTGGCAGTGGGAAGGAGGGAACGGATGGGGCTCACAGCAGGAACTCCTAACTCTAAACCCTGAGCAATATGTGCTGCATGTCAGAGGCAAGTAACTGGAGAGGAGACAGTAGTGGTTCTCATTTACTAGGGAAACATCATTTTTGCAAAATGCTGCCTGCAATATTTTGCCTCTCTGCAGCACAAGTGGTATTTGTGGGAGAGCTCAAGTGTTTACAAGTCATTGAGCAGGAATAAAACATCTCTCATGTTTCTCCAAATGCCTGACTGCCTGGGGAGCAGACGCTGGACTCATTGAGCCAAAGTCAATGGGAATTTGACACTGTGGATCTGCTTCCCCAGGGATAGCAGCACCCATTTTCCAGGCAGTGTTCTCCATTCCTAGCAGCTGGGCATGTGCTGCGTGGCACCCAGAGCAGTGTGGTAGCACACAGCAGTGCCAGGACACCCAGCTTGTTAGACACCACTCAGAGCCAGGTTCCAGGGGCTCTGCTCACCCTGCCAACATCAGAGACAGGGCACAGGCAGAGCAAGTAAAAGGAGATCTGGACATCTCCCAGCCCCCCATCTGATTTTCCTACTTGGACTGCAGACTCTTTGCGTAGGGGTCATCACTGGAACACAACCCAGAAATGTTTGGGTTTGGAGATAATCCAGTAATAACAGGAGATATTAGTTCTTCAGAAAATTTGTTGCTGGATGCTCATCTCCTTGGATGATTCATTATTGATGGTCTCCACGTGACTTTTTTCAGCAGTCTCTTTTAAGTTAAGTTACATGCTTCTTCATTTGTAGAGAAAGAGGAACTGAATGAACATGTCACCAGCTTGTCACTTTTTCATTCCTCTTTCTGCCATGGCCCTTCCTTTAATAGTCTGAACCAATTTTAGAAAAGTCTCTGATGTCATTGATGATCCATGGCCTCAGAACTGGAGAGCCAGCTACCAGTTAACGTGGGCTTGCTGTCACCAGTGAGGAAAGAACAGTACTAACACAGGCAGTATTGGAGCAAAGCTGATGATGTGCTGTACGATCTCCAGCTGCTTCAAAAATTCCATTTTTAGTCCTTTTATTGATTAAATTGACAGATCCTACCCCTGTTCAAGAGACATTTTAGGCTGAACTGAATGCAGCTATCAGATATAGAGATACCAAATATGCTACAAGAGAAAAACAATGAATCTTTAAAGCCCTGGTGCCCCGCAGAGACACAATTTGTGACCTACCTCAGTGCCCTTAACTCATGCAGAACAGCACTGTGCTCAGCCCAAGCCCTCCGTCCAGGCATTGGCATACCTCATCCTTGTTGCAAGGGAGAATAAATGAGGACTGGGCTCCCCCACAGCTGAGCAGTGGGTCCTCATTCTGTCTAAGCATATCATGGCATGAATAAAGAGGCAAATCTAGTTCAGCTCTGTCTCATCTTCACTGCTGCATCAGTGCCATGGGCCCTGCAGACAGAGCCTGGGAGAGACAGCTACTGGCTGGGCAGCAGGAGCTCCAGATGGCAGCTTGGCTCTGTGCCTCTTTTGCCACAGTTGGAGCCACAACTAATGAAGAAAAGCCACCCAAGGCTTTTCCGATTTTCCTTGAAGTCATTCCTGAACTTCCCTGGTTGGGCAAGAGAAGTAGGAGTGGGGAAGGACAAAAAAAAAAAAAAAAAGTCTCTCTCCTCTATCAGTGAGAGGGAGGAAAAAAGATGAGGGTGGAATTACAAGGGTGTAATTAGCACTCTGCCAAAAGCCAGTCAGGAGTCCTCCATGGATTTCAGAACATGACAGAGAGAGAGGAAGGCCCAACATATTCAATCTAGCCACGCTTGAAAACTATAGCACCAAATCATTCCTACTCAGATGCCAAACCTAAGCTGTGGTGAGAGACTTGCTTGGCTGGAGGCTGGGCTAGCAACACACTCAGTACCAGCTGCTGTGCAAACTGTGTTAGCGACTTCTGTTCAAGACACATATTGCAAGATGTTGCTCCAGCCATATAACTGCAATTTCTTATTAATTCTGGGCATAAAAATCACCCAGTGAAGGTGTTTCAACAAGCAATAATATTGCTTATTTCATCAGTTAGGAACAGCCTGAAGTAAAATCCCATCTTACTACAAAGACCCTGCTACAGCCTGGCATGCAGGAAAGGCCATTGGCAAGGTGGTAGCTCACAAACCCAGCAAAGTCACCTGGTGACTGCACATGTCCCTAGGAGAGCATTCATCCTGCAGGATCAATGGAAGCCTGGTGTAAATGGCTCTGCACTGCCAGCCCTGGAACTACTGGGGAAGAAACTTTGATGTATGGAGGCTCTGGGCTTCTGGGCCTTCTGCATGTAGGAGCAAGACAGGTAAAGCCATACTGGCCACTCTCACTGGCTGTGATAGAGCAGCTGAGCATCTCAACACCACAGAGATGGCTCAGAGTAAATGTCCCTGTCAGGCTGGTGCCTCAATGGCTGAGACACTCAGAGACATGAGGTCCTCAAACTCCTAATCTGAATGCTCCTTGGATGGATGATGGGGGTAATTCAGCACACACACTGGCAACTTGCCAGAGCCAGGCTGGGTCCAGACTTTGCAGGCTGTCCTGTGCCAGTGATGAGGATCTTCCACAGCAGAGGCAACTTTGACAAGGCAGTGGTTTATGTCACCACGATCACACCCCAGGTAGATGTTGCTCCATGCCTGGCAAGCAACAGGGGCCAAATCACACACTAGGCAAATTCTCCAGAAACAGAGTCCTATGGTTATGCTACATGGAATCTTCCCACATCCAGTTGGGGCTTTTTGTTTAAAGTATCCATATGCTTTGATTTGCAGGCAGCAGAAAGCTCTGCTTGAGATACATCCATCATAAATTAGAGCTCTTTATTTTTATGCTCTACTCTTCTGATTTTATGACCATGAATGGTAACTTATGTCTGAAGAGATTTATTGTTTTGCTGTCACTCTCCTGTCACAGTGCCACCCAGCACCCAATCCTGGCACTCAGAGGTGTGCTGAGGCGTGCAACAGCACTGGGCAAAAACAGGCTGGGCTGGTTTTATTTCTGTGCTCATTATCATTTCAGATTTATAGGTGGCCCTCATGTGCTGAAGTCAGAGCCGGGTTCAAGCAACATAAATTCAAATGCAAGCCATGCCTAATGTTTCTTTTGTTCTGTGCTTCGGTGTAGCTGCAGAGAAAAGGGATTGATGCTGGGCCTAGACTGCTATGAGGTGATCCTGTTGGGAATTTGCCATTCCTTAGATCCATGTTTCTGCCCTCATACATCATCAATGCTGTTCAAAAACATTGCTGGGGGTGGGGAGATGGGGATCTGCAGCTTGTGCCCATCAAATGTCAGCAGATCATCGGCAGTGCCTGTGCTGAGGAGGTTGGGGTGAGATTGAGGAGCTTGTGCTAAAACTTTGTCCTCCTGGCAAAAGCCATGTCAGGCAGTCAGGACATCCTACCCCAAGAACAGAGGAAGTGGCAAGGCTGTGCTGTCATAACAGAGAGCAGATGACAGCTCAGGGATATTTTATTTGTTTTAATTTGTGGTATGCAAATTCAGATGCTGAAGCAGATGTTCTCTAGTCTTTAGTCAGAATATGTTTTCTGAATGTCACTTTAGTGATCTTTCCTGCTTTTTTTTTTGTCAGGTTGGTGATCCCCTGCATTACATTTCTTTTTAGAGCTTCTTTGTTATTTAGTGGCAAAATACCTCGCAAAACAAGCATTTATTCTTCTAGAGGTTAGTGTGATCTGGATATCATCTGGCCTATTTTTTGTATTTTGTGGAAATATCCACAGCCTTCTGCAAAGCTGATGGAGACACTACTGACAGTCATCAAGCTATGCAAAAAAATCTTAAATTGTTCTGTTTAGGGAATTTCTACCGGAAAGATGACACGGAGTGATGCACTTCACTCAAGTGTCCTTGAAAATACATTTTATCACATCACTTTCATGTCAAGAAAGTGCTGCAAGCACTGATGGAAAAAATTCAGTATTCATTGTGCTTTCTGAGAGCTTTCCAGCAAACATACAGGAGTGCAGCAAAAGCCTCTATTTTTATTTTAATATTTGCATACAACTCCTCATCAGAAATCCAGGTGTGCTGGAACTAGCAAGCTCCAGAAAGGCTGTGGCCAGCTAGCAAAGGGGAGACCATCCCCCAATGCAAAAAAACAAAAAAATACAGTTTTCAATCTTGCAAAAAACACAGTAGTCCCTTTAGCTGGTCAAAAAGCCAGAAAAAGGGCTGGGTGCTTCCCAGTCTTTCTCCTGGGAAATCCATGAATCAAGGGCCAGGACATCATGTGCAACATCTCCATGGGTTGTGAGCTTGTGGTCACGTGGGGAAAATTTCCATCCAAAGGTGAGTGGGATCTTCCTCTGTAGCTCTGTGGGGATGCTGCAAAGCTCCTCTGTGAATGTCACTTTGAGGGTTTGGTTGCTTCAGCCTCTGTTCATCATGACTGTTCTCAGGGCTGGTCTTCTAACAGGCTGTTTTCCTTCTTTCTGTTATTCAGGCTTCATTTTGTGTCATTTCTGAATTTCACCTGAACAAGAGAAATGTAAAAATCTTCTTTGTCTAGAAAATTATTTTAATTAGCAGTAATTTACTAAAGAGTTCTCATGTGAGCAATGAGAAAGATTAACATTATACATTGAAAATACATCCAAGTGACAAATGTGTTTCTTTTACAAGACAACGTTTGACTCACTTCAATTTCAGTGGGTACTGGGAGATTAGTCTTTAGTAAATATGGTCCTGATCCTGATATCTTGCTGAAGTGGGCAACTGTCTGTTCATCCAAGTGAAATGCTGATTCCTCTGACAAATGCTAAGCTCACCTGAAATCTCAATCATCTGAACCGATTTCTACAGCAAAGTTAGAGTGACAAAGGAGTGATGCATCCAGACCAAGGAACTAGATGTCCCATCTAGTTTCCATACTAGATGTCTCTGAAGCCAAGTCACCAGACACTGGCTCTGCAGAAAGCTAAAATGTGGGCATTTTCATCCTATTTTCTGTGGCAGTGATCAGAAAAACTTGGAGAAATTTCTGAGTACTGCTTATAGTGAGGGGAGCACAAAGTCAAAGGCAGAGGTTGATGATTTTGATCAGCTATTTGCATGGGGTTTTTTTGCTGTAGATCAAAGCAGGTACTCTGGTGGTGTGCACAACAATGTGCATATGTTAATGTGTACTCTCATATATATAACCTTTGGAGGAGTTTGGTTGCCTGCGTGACCAATTAGTTGGGGTCAGGCTTCAGGAGGGGTTGGGTGGGATAGCAGCATACTGCAGAGCAGCCTCAAACAACAGTTTGTACGTGATACAAGGACCTGCTGTGTCCCTTGAAGGCAGAGAGGCCCTGAAGAGAGATCTTCACAAATCAGAGGGCTGGACAATCACCAAACACATAAAGTTCAACACAAAGTGCCAAATTCTGCACCTGGGACAGGATAACCCTGGATGTAAGGACAGACTGGGGAATGACATGCTGGCGAGCAGTGGCATGGAAAGGGGTCCTGGTCGATGGAAAGTTGAACATGAGCCAGCAGTGCCCTGGCAGCCAGGAGGCCAACACTGTACTGGGGTCCATCAGGCCCAGCATCACCAGCTGGGCAAGGGAGGGATTGTCCTGCTCTGCTCTGGGGCAGCCTCACCTTGAATACTGTGCAAAGTTTTGGTCACTGCCTTAAAGAAAGATGTTAAAGTACTAAAGAGTGTCCAAAGAGGAACAACAAGGATGGTGAAGGGCATTGAGGTGAAGCTGTGTGAGAAGCGGCTGAGCAAGCAACCTTGTTCAGCCTGGAGGAGACTAAGAGGAGACCACACTGAAGTCTACAACTTCCTCATGAGGGGAAGAGGAGGGGCCTCTCTCCTCTCTTCTCTGTGGTGACCAGTGACAGGACCAGAGGAAATGGCCTGAAGATGTGTCAGGGGAGGTTTAGGTTAGGTATTAGGGAAAGTTTCTTCACCCAGGGGGTGGTTGGGCACTGGAACAGGCTCCCCAGGGGAGTGGTCACAACACCAAGCCTGTCTTAATTAAAGACGTTTTGGACAACACTCTTGGGCACATGGTGTGACTCTTGATGATGATCCTGTCCAGGGTCAGGAGCTGGACTCAATAATCCTTGTGGGTCCCTTCCAATTCAGCATATTCTGTGATTCTGTGAATATCTTCTTGTCAGTGATAGAAGGAGAACAAAATGCCACAGTTTTTAGCGAGGACATCCCAGTTGTTCAGGCTTAACACTGCTTAGTTCAGGGTAGGACTGGAAGCATCATTATGGACAACAATAAACCCCAGTTGTTGTTGGAAGCTTTCAGAACAAAAGCAGGCTTGGAGTACAGCCAGTACCCTTCTTCTTGGCTGTGTCTCCCCCAAGATACAGTTGGAAAGGCACAAAAAAGTGGGATTTTATTTTTTTACTTAGTCACAATGGTGTTTCCCCTCCATCTCACTTGTCCTCTTCAGAGCACCTGTTGGTGCCCACCATTTTTTGTTCACTACTATATTTCTATGAAGAAGGACACAATGCTAAGAAGGTTGTTGCCACTGCCATGGTCTAAAGTCAGAGGAGAAGCAAGATTTGCAAGGAGGAGTCATGTCTTTTAGACCAAACAAAACACTCAGAAAAAAATGAAGACATGTAAATGCCCCAAAACATGACTGCTCTTTTCTCCTGGTTCTATCTGATGGCCTAATAAACGCTATGAGTTCTCCTGACAGAGCCTGTCTCCTGATGCCAAGGGATGTTCACTTTGCTCTAACCCTTTTGGCGAGCATAGAGACTGCAGGGTGCTTTGTCCCTGCATTCAGGAGTCCCATGAGAGCCTTCCCATGTTCTTTGGTGGATGTAGACTGAGAACTCCCAAGGAGAGACCTCCCTGTTGTGCAAAGCAGTCCTTTGCATAGTCAGACACACTGAGGGCACTGAGCCACCTGGTCAGCTAATTGTCTCCAAATGCCTTCCAGCATGTATAGACAAACTCCAGAGCAAGGAAGCACTGTATGTATTTAGTCATGTGCTGTGAGAAACACACAACCAGCCAGCTGCCTTTGTCCCCACCAGCCAGCCACACCAGCTAATATCTCTAAGCTGAGCCTGTTTCGCCCTTGATGGTACTTAATGAGTAATCTCTCTCCCTGTCCTTATCTCAACTCATGAACCCTTCATTAAAATTTCTCTTCTCTGTCCAGCTGCAGAGGGGTGTGAACAAGAAGCTTTCATGTGTGCCTGGCATCTGGCCAGCGTCAAACCACAAGAGTCAAGTCCCAGGCATGAGGACATACACAGGCTGGTTTAAGTGCAGAGGACCAGGTCTGCAGGGAGCAGTGGTTTTCTTCCATCCCAGGGCTATCCTGCTTTGGGCTGTGCAGGTCAAACAGGACCTTGGTGAACGCAGGCTGGTGTTTCCTTGGCCAGGTGCTCCTCACCCTGAGGCCCCTGGGAAGCAGGTGGCTGCTTGCTGCCCTGAGGAGAGGGGCCACCAGCAGGAGCAGCTGGATGCAGGGGACATGAGGGATGAGACAGTATCCTGCTTTGCACTTTTGGGGCTCCTGGGAGCCTGGGCCCTGCAGCTGGGTTCTGAGTACTGAGGAAAGAGTAATTTCTCTTTCTGCCCTAAAGAGAGGACAGAATGGTTTCAGGTTCCTGCTGGCACTGCTGACAGACCTTGGAGCAGCCACAGCTGAAAATGTTTGTTTCCTTGAGCAAGGACTAAATAGCTCACCAAATGAGATTGTTGTGGTTTCTGACTTATTTCAGTTTTGCAAAAATATTAAAAGAGGGTAAAACCAGGGAGAGAGTTCACTTCCTCTTATATCCAGATTGCTCTCCGAAGGCAGTGGCAGCAATGACCACTCATCCCTGAGCTTCCTTCCCTCTCTCTGTGTCCTGGATGAACAGGGTGGGACATGGGCAGCAAGGCAGCTCCTTTTGTGTGCTCAATTTTCACACCCCCACATAAGCAGTTTCCTTTCACCTCTGGTCACATGTAGCGTCATTCCATCTTAGGACTGACCCAGTATTTTATCAAAATTATGCAAATTGATGCCCCTCCTCTTCCAAGCAGTCTGAGCTCTGGCAACTCATTTGATTACTTCTTTTAATGCATGATGTCTGCTTCAGTTCTGAATCCCAATAAAGATGAGAAAATTGCAGAAGTCTGCTAGGTAGAAAGAGTTGAATTTATCTTTTTTCCAACCTGACAGGGAAAGGCCAGTATAAGCAATCTTGGAGGAGACATACTCCAAGGACAAGGACAAGAGCTGGCAGGGACAGTGGGTGACCTTGGCAAACCACCCTGCAGTGAAACCCAAGAGAAACAATAGCTCTGCTTTCACCTCAGCACTGTTCCCCCTTCAACCTTGCCTGAGGGAGGAGCCCAGAAACACTACACATACCCCACACTCCCCTCCTCATGGTCTGTGTTTTTTCTTTCCATGTGCCAAAGTGAAACAGGTAGCCAGCAACTCCCAGGGCCTTTCCTCTTACAGCCAGGGGATATTTTTGGAGGTGGATTAGGTGGACTTGTTTGGTTGGCTTTTGCTTGTCTCTCACTGGATCAGATACCAGTGGCTCATCTTCCCAGGAGCAGAGAGCCTGGCAGGGAGCATGCTGGTAGACATGGCTTAGCTGGCTTTCCTCTCCTTGGGCAAACTGCCTCTCTGCATAATGATGGCCATATCTTCGGGGCTGGCATGTGCCAGGTAATCCATACTGCAGGATGACTCTGCTGCAGAGGTCCTGAGAGCAGCACTAAAGCCATCAGCACTTGGGCAGTCAGTCAGGAGATGCAGCAGCCTCAGTAAGCTCCAATCCCAGCCAGATGTCCTGAAGGAACCTGACTTCCAGATTCCTTTAATTTTAGTCTGCACTGAGCTTCAGAAGGGTAAAATGAGAATCACTGTGGGTGACTCACCACTCCAAGAACATGACAGACAGTATCTGTGGCCCCTGCCCTTTGCTGTGGATGCTGCTGCTGGGTGTCTGGGGGGGACCTGAAGCCCCCTGGCCCTGGGCAAGCAGCTGTGAGCCATGCCAGCCACAACACCACGAGCCCCTGGAGCAGCCACTCTGGGTCAAGGGGCTGCAAGCTGCAGGAGGTGAGTGCTCTCCCTGATGGCAAGGACCCACAGCAGCCAAGGGCACACAGACAGGGAGCAGCAGCAGAGCTGAGACTGGGGCAGACACCCATGTACGATTTGATGCTGCATCAACACCATCAGAGCACAACACAGGCTGTGATCCCAAAGAATAAGCCACTTGAATCAGAAGATTCATATCCCTCCTGAAAGCCCAAAAGGCATAACAAGACTGGTGTGACATTCCCATTTTCAAGTTCTGGGGACACACACATCTTGATAGTGGAGGCCTTGTGTGGCACTAACAGCATGGGCAGCTGCTTTTGGCTGATATGGTTGGGGCTAAAGGCAAACTGATGTCCTGTGGGCTCTTCTTCCCAGCAAATGAGGGTATTCAAGATGATTTTTAAGAATTTCTGCAGCAGCAATAGAACAAGAGTAATTCTTTAGGGATAAGGGAGAGAAATAAACAAAGAAAAATTGGCAATGGTAAACACCATTGGGAGGGCATCTTGTCAAAACAAAGCAAGAGTCAGCTGGGGCTCAGGACAGATGGGTGCTTTGGCTCAGCTGTGATTTTGTTGTTTACACAGCCCCCGAAGCCAGCCTAGGTCACTGATCTCAGCTGTCCATGACCATAAGCCCTTGCTCAGAGGAGTTCAGAGGAGACTGCTCTCAGGCCAGCACAGACACACTTCCACAACATGAGGCAGACAGAGATTTGGTGTTAGGTGTTATTTCTTCTAGACCAGCCTCCCAAGCAAGGGCTGAGCTGACAAATACCCCCATTTAGGCATTCCATCTGTGTCCCTCATGCAGCTTCTCAGGAAGCAGGTTGATAGCTCTCTTGGTTAGAGTCAAAGCTGCTGCAGAACTCCTGTTTACCAAGCTGGAGTCAGCAATGCTGAGGCTTTGCTGGAGCTTCACAATAGCCATGGTGCAGTGATATCACTTACTAACTGAGCAGAAAGTGAATTAAGGAGTCTGTGAGCCAAACCTCCTTTGGTCACCTGTGTCCTCACCTACAGAAGATGCAAAGTGAAAGCTTCCCATACAGCAAACCTGACCTCCCAAATCATTTTCCCACTGCCAGTTTCTAGTCTCCAACTTACCAGCAATGGGAAATAAGAGATTAACAGTATTCAAATGGCTGTGTAGGACTCCTCACAACACCATGGCACTCCTGCTGTTTGTTTACAGTCCAAAACAAGTCACTAGCCTAGCACAGGTCTCCAGATGGCTGTGTGGCCATTGCTGAACATTTTCTTGTGCTGACCGTCCACCTTTGCATCCCTACCTTGGCCTACCAGGTACCCTCTTCTCCCCAAACCTGCCTCTGTGCAGCAGGGCAGCTGCTTATTGAGACTGAGGGCATTGACCTGCATAGCCAGTTTAGTTGCTATTACACATAAGTGTACATACACACACCTGTATCCATGCACATGTGTGCATACATATACATATACATATACATATACATATACATATACATATACATATACACAGGGGCACACATGCACTCCTCCTGTGTGCGGCCCAGAGTGAGCAGGGAACCTTGTGCCCAGAGGCTTTGTGCACACACGCTGCTTGCACAGGGCCCGTCAGACCCTGATGGGTGCCGAGCCTTTCCTGTGCAAACATGGTGCTCCAGAGGTGCAGAATCAGGGAGAGCTGCACCACCAAGCCATGAGACAACTGCACACCACAAGGTCCCCCTCCATTGCCTTGGGCAAACACGTCTGAGTCTGGGTGCAGCACACCTGGGGACAGCAGGTGACGTGCCTTTTGTGCCCCACGGCCAAAGCATAGGAGCCCTCTGGCTAATTTAGCAGCGCCCACTGAAATCAGGCCTGCTCCCCCGCCGTGGGCTGCTTGGCCCGCCGGCAGGGGTGGCGCTGGCCGCCTGCCGAGCACAGCGCGTCCTGCCCCCTGCCAGCCCCGCAGCTCTCTCCGGCCGCCAAGTCTCCAGCAAAGCTGCGGTGACACAGCAGAAAGAGCAGCGTTCACTCACAGAATCATCGAGCTGGAAGGGACCTTAAAGAGCACCTAAGGCCATGCCACTGCTATGAGCAGGAGCGCCTTGCACTAGGCCAGGCTGCGCTAGACCTTGAGCATTTCAGATGAATCTCCTTCCCCTTCTGGGAGGCAGAGGGAAGGGCCAAGCTGGATGTTCAGCTGTGTGACCAGACACCCCAGAGCCATGCACGGGCACCATGCAGGCAGGACTGGCAGGCAGAGGTCTCCTGGAGCCTGCCTGAAACAAGTCCAGCCTTTAGGTCAGTTCTAGGGGAGGTGAACCAGCCAGGAGCTCATTTGGATCAGGCACCCACTAGCTGTGCAGCAATATCTGCCTGAGCACTAATGCCTGTGCCACCACTGTGGCCTGAATTAGCAGGGGAAAGGAACTCTGTGTAGTACACTGAAGCAATCCCACAAATTCACATTTCAGTGAATTCACACGTGTTATTCAGGGAACAGATGCTTTTATTATGTGCAGATGGGTACAGGTGTTAAAACTGACACAAGTACAGTGTAGGACAGGTCTGTACCTGTGCACAAAGAACAAGAAAATTTGCTGCAAAAGACTGCTGTGGGAGACCTCCCTTGCAGATTTCTTTCCCAGGTGTAAGTGAAAAGATTTACTCAAACCCAGGTGAATCAGGTTTCTCAGTACCTGCAGCAGCCTTCCAGTGGTGACCTGGTGCAAGAGGTGCAGGTGGGGTGGGGGAGGCCATCCATGTGCACCTGCATTCCTCCTTTGAGACCAAAGCTGTTGCTTTGGGCCCTGTAAAGTGTGGAAACACCTCAGCAGGAGACACCAGTGAGCAAGCAGCCTCTTCCAAGCACTGGGCAGCTGGCCCTGACCAGCTTGTGGTACTCTGGGCACAGAAACCTTTGCAAATGTGGAGGCAAGCACTGTCTGGGTAATGTAAGTTGCCCTGGGTTTGTTACAACCAAAACATGCCAGCAGGCAAGCTGTAACTGAATGGATTTACCCCATGTGAGGTAGAGGAGTTGTTCTCCCCTGGGACCACCCCCTCGTGAGCTTTGCACATGCACGCCTCTGGGGTCACTTCCCAAAGGTTTACTCCAGATTCAGTTTCATCGGAGGAAAAAATTGCTGCAGCAGATGAGTTGACATATTATGCACTCATAATATCTGCTTGTCGTCTCAGGGATGGGTGAGGGAAGGAGAGAGGAAGAGTTGTAGGTGCAGAAGGCAAGGGAAAGAGAAGGCAGAAAAAATGGAAAGAGAAAGAAACAAAAGTAGCCAAGAGGAAAACAAAACAAAAAAAAGCCCAAAATACTCACCCAGCCCCCCCAGAATTAAGCCAGTCAATCTGCCTCTCTCTTAAGCCAGTCAATTCCTCTCTTTCACAGCTGATTTCTCACTTGCTTGATGCCAATTGCTCAGGCAGGAATTACCTAATTATAGGTTGAGTTTTCCTGGAGTTTGCTTTACTACTCAACTGTGCATGATTCCCTGGCAGCATCTGTGCCAGCAACTACTGTTGGCAGTCTTTGTATCTGGTAAGTGTGCTGCCTCTCCACAGGAGAGGTGTGAGAAGGTTGCTGCCACTTGTCAGGAAGATTTCTGGTTGCAGGCCACACATGGCTGATAGCTCACGATACCTGCTCTTGTCTTACAATCAGGAGGAAATGGATAGTGAGATTGACTTCTTTCACTTTGTTTTCTTAGTTATTTTCTATTTACTTAACATGGGCAACACTGTTCATCCTATAACATTTATTAAAGGAAAGGGAGAAAAAGCATGACCATGATCCATTCACGCACAGCAAATTTTACAGGAAGGTTTCATTTGTTGAGAAAAGTATTAAATTAAAACCAGAAGGGAAAAAGTCAAAATTAAGAAAAAAAAAACAGAGGTAGGCTGGGAAGGGGTAGTCAGAAGACAGAGAACTGGGTGGGAAGGTGAGGCACAGCAAGGCATCTGCTGTCAGCCATCAAAAATAAATTGGATTACATCACTGGATTACATTGATTACATCATTCACACATACCTGAGGAGGCTGCTGCTGCTTAATCTATGGCTTTTCCAGAAGAAAGGCTGGAGGTTTCAGCAGCAACCCTGTCCTTGTGCTTTTCTAATGCCAAGGGTTGCTGTGGCACAGCAACAAGCCCAATGCCCATCACACCAGCTGCTTTCTCACCAGCCCAGAGGGTGAAGCACGGGGGAAAGCAGGGTCAGTGTTTGGCAGGAGACAGCAGTGCCAGCAGGGGTTGGTGGCCAGATTGCCAGCCTAACTCCTCCTTCATGCCCAGCTCCTGATGGCAGCTGAGCCCAGGTGAGGTTTTCATCCTGCACCACTTCACTCAGTGGATTTACAGACACAGGATTATCAGCAGATTAATGCACAGGTATTGTAAAGATTTTCTCCTAACAAGTTAAAAAAAGAAATGTGAAAAGATGGCTTTAGCTTTCCAAAGTTAAAGCTGCTGTCCTGGGTACACCAAGGGCAAACCCACACTTTTTGGGTGGGAAAGGTGCCCTTTTCATTTGTATTAGCACAATAGGAGCTGGCAGATTAAGATACAATAAACAAGCAAATATATTTTCATATGTTTGTGGTTTGGATCTCTAACAGACATCAGGAAAGTACCTCTTTTTGCAATGAAGAGAAGGCCAGAGAGAGAAATATTTACAGCAATAACTTGCTTTATATGCTTGGACTGGGTAAAGAAAGGCCCAGTCTGTACCCTGCTGTTCAGTAACAGCTCATTTCTAGGTCTCTGACTCACTTGGAGCACAGCAGCCATGTACATTGTTTACTGAACTGCAGCAAAACTGTGTGCAGTGCTTACAGATAAAGCCTGATGCTTTGTAGTGCGGCAGGCAGCAAATGCCTGCTGTGGGTGATTTATACCTGAAGCAAAGCTGAGGTACAAAATGAAACTCACAGTTGCAAGGACATGGGCTACTTCTGTAAGGGCAGAGAAGGCAGCAAACACATGAACTCATCCTATCCACAGCCACTGGAGCTACAGCTGGAGCAACTTCTTCTTTTCCAGAAGCATGACTGGGCAGGCATAAATAGCAGGTTGTGCTCAAAGTCAGCTGGGGAGAACAAACCAAAGTGGTATCAGGAAAAGGGCCAGTTCTGAGGATACAACATGCAATACTTTAAGACGGTGAGTAGGAGCACTTTGGTTGGGTAATTCACATTATCTCTGTTGAGAAGGAAAGCAATTCCTGCTCAAGTTACCATGTTACTTTATGACAATACAGCAAAAACATGCCTTTGGTATGAGTCTCAAAACTTGGAGATATGCCAGTCATTTAAAGGCTGTTTGATCCCATAACTTACCCAATAATTTCTGGACATTTGAGGCTGGCTGCTCCTTTGCTGGCACTGCAGGAGTACTACACAGACAGCAAGATGTGAAGGCAGTTACAGCACTTGAGTGCCACATGCCATGGTGGCATTTGCCTGGTGTCCCTGTTCACAGGGCTTTGGAGTGTGCTCTGCCATCCTTGCTCAGAGCCACTGCCATGGCTCACCTCAATGGCCTGGAGCCCCTGCAGCAGCTGCCACACAAGTGGACCTTCCTCTGCCAAGAACACGGGACACAGCCTGCCTGGGAACACTGCTCTGCTCTGCTTTCCATGCCTGCCCAGGGCATCGAGCCTAAAATGCTCCCTTTTCCAAATGAGTCCTGAGGAACTGGGGCCCCTGCAACCCAGTCCTGAGATCTATTTTAAAAGAAAACCATGCAAAAATTATCAACTGCTAAGAAAAACCATAGTCTTGATGGGTTGCTCGTAGTCACAGCGTACCACATCTCAGAATAGGCTGGCAGGGATTTAAAACACTGACAATTAAACACAATCCATGGATTTTGCTAGGACTTTTGAAAAGTATTTTTTGAGCAAAGTCTTGTGACAGAACTCAGCTTCATTTTCAACAACAACTCCTAGCACTTTGGGGATTTAATTAATTATTTTTCAGACTTTTAAAATCTGGGTTTCAGCTTATTTCTTAGCTATTATTCAATGTTTTCATTACTGTTAACTAAATCCAGGGAGCTTTTGGAGTTTTAGGCTGAATTAAGCCTTTATTCCTCATTGTTTTAAATGCATGGAAGTCAACCGAGTTGTTTTGTTTGATATTCTCCATGCCACGGTGAATTCTGTGCTGGTAGGACTGTAAATGGGCCATGTTGTTCATGAATTACTAATCCCTGTCACTCACATTTTCTGGGGAACACATGCTATATTTAGTCTACATATTTGGAAAAATAAAGCTGGAGAACTCTGAGGCTTTTTTTCTCTCATTAGGAGTCTTTAGAATATTCTCTAGAAATGATAATTCAAGTCAGATAATTCAGTCACCAAGTATAAGTGTTCTTCATTAACCATGGTGGAAATTAGACCCTTGAATTGAGAGCCTAATTAAGATAATTATATCTAAAGCCTGAAAGGAAACTATACAGACATTTCTTAAAATCTCGTTTGTCCTTATGTAAATCTGGACCAACTCCACTGTCATTTTCTCGATTTACACCCAAGTAATTGAAAGCACTATTGAGCTCTTCTAAGCTCTCAATATCAGCAAAAGGCATTGAAGTAAAACAATTAACAGGCAGGCTGTGTTTTTCTCTGTAACTTCTAGATGAACTTAATATCACAATGCTCTTCTTTCCAAAGGTATTTTGCCATTCTGATGGATTACTTATTTAAGAAAAAACCAAACCAAAACCCATGATGTATTTAGAGGGCTGTTACCAATTTAAATAGCTGCCAACTTTTACAACATTAGCAAATGAAGAGAGTGGAAAAGTTCCAGTGTCAACCACTGCCTCCTCCAGGGGTGATGTTATTTCTAATGTGTTTGTCCTGTGGAAGGAACTTTCTCCTCTGCTGTTTCTTGTGACTGCCAACTGCACAGAGACCACCACTTAGTCAAATCCACTAAGTCAATGCTGTGTATGAACCAAGTCGAAAAGTGGATAAAGTGAGTGAAGAACACCATTTAATAATCCACAGTTATGAATTTTAGCAGTGTACATTTATGTGCAGTCACCTGCCATGCAGTCATCAGGAAGGTGAGCCTTTCTTGGCTTATATTTAGTAGGAGGGCTGAGCAGATTTCTGACCACTTGATGTGCTTTTCTGTCCCCCAGCCCATCCCATCAGCAATATCAGCTGTAGACAGAGCTGTGCCAGTCTGTCCTACACAGAGCAAATGTGAACTGAAAGGCAGCCTGCCTAGACAGCTATGAAACACCAAGCCCTGCCATCTGCTTATCTCTTATATCCAAAACCTGTCATGAGAAATGGGGAGAGCTCACAGTTCTCTCTGACTCAGCTCACCTAAGACAATTCCAGGAGGCACATACCCTCACATCTAAATTGTGCAGACAGGCAGACATAAAAAAAAGCTGAAGACCCAAACGCTGTCCATCACCAAAAATACCATGTTATTCCATACTTTGGATCTGGTTTTCTTCTCAACTTCAAAGAACTGAAGGAACCAAGAGCAAGAAGCAGCCTGGAGGAGACTAGATGCTTCAGTTGCATATAGTTTACAAAAATACATTAACAGGAAAGAAAGAAAGAAGGGGATGGAAAGAAGGGCACCGTAAGATAACAGCACGACTACCAGCTCAGCCCAAGGGGCTCTCCAGTCTTTTAACCTGCTGGCTGACACCTACCAAGCAAATGCTAGCAAAGCTTCTTGGGATTCCTGGTTCTTCCATCATCATTTCAAGCAGACCAGCAATGGAGGGAATGCACACAACCTTTACCTCTTTTCACAGGCAGTGTCTGGGATAGGAGGAAGGCCTCCAGGGAAAGAGAAAAGAATGAGGCTTCCTTTCATCTGGGTCAAAAAAGAGATGGAGAGGAGCCTTTCATTTAGTAGAAAAGTACCTAAATTGCTTTTGCATATGGCTCTGAAGAGTATCCAGGATACCTGAAGCAGATGTGGCATCTGAGGCCAACAGTTGTTCTCATTACTGATACAAAGTGTTGTTTCTTTTTAAAAAATTCTCTTCTTTGGAAGGTTTTCTAGTGCCACACACAGCAGTCAGAGAGAGACTGCCAACCTCGGCAAGGGAGGCTGCTGCATCTCAGGGAATGTTAGCTCGCCTCTGGGAGACGGCCAGGTCTGTC
>NW_005054310.1:3334513-3347345 GCF_000277835.1 Geospiza fortis | reverse complement strand
CAGCAGATATCCTCGGCTCGGTAAACATGCAGGATGCTCTCAGTGAAACCGGAGACAAATGCAAATAGGCCCCCTCCGTCCAATCCCGAACTCCCATTCCCCTTTCACAGCACTTGCAGTCTGAATTCAAATTTAGGGAGTCCATGCAAACGTTCCATCTCTGGAGCTCAGCATCAGCCCTTCCCAAATGTCCCTTGCCTTATAAACCTAAAACCTTCAAGTTGCCATCCTGTGAGAACCCAGGTTCTGTAAAGTATCTTGAATTTAGGGAACAGAGGAGGTCTCCATTTCACCAAATGCAAAGGGGAGTTCAAGCTCCAGGACTGTACCCTCTGGTTTTTTTTTTTTTCCTCCTTTTTCCATTTGTACTCGGGAATTTGATTTTTATATGTTAGGGCAAATCACTGCAAGTAATTTCTTTCAGCAGCAGTAAGGCAAAGCAGCTTTCCATGGCCCAGTGCACCAAACCAGTCTGCCCCTCCAAAGCAAAGCCAAAAAACCTTACCCCCCCTTTCCCAGTTCCATCAGTACTCTGACATTTATTGTCACCCAGGCACTGGTGGGATTGGGCTTCTCCAGTCAATCTCCTTTGCAGCAGCAGTCAGATTTTAATCAAACTCTGTTGCTTGTTTTATGAGCAACAATAGACATCAACCCTCTTTTTTTAAAAATAAAATTGGGGTTTCAGTTGCTAATGGCATATGAATCAGTTCTCTCTGACTTTGCCATATAACCTTGAGGATAATTAATCAGCTTTTTAACACAATCATGCCTCCCTTGTCCTTGTCTTCGCTGTTAGGATGTTCTGTCAAGGTACCTGTGGAAGTTCAAAGTCAGAGCATCATAACAACCTGGCTACAATTAACATATGTAATTCTATGAATAAATGTCTAATAGTCTATACATTCAGAGTACATGAATTGCTATAGAAATGGCATTCTGTGAATTATTATACAGTGGACTCCCAAGCAACCCAAATCATCTCTCATAACACTCAAAAAATCTTGCTTTTGGTCCATTGGAACAAATCTGAGCAAAATTACTTCTTTCTCTTTTGTAGATTAGGTCTGAAGGATTGAAATGGGGATTAGGATCCCAGATAAGAACCTGATTTTGACCTAGAGGTTTGTGTTGGAGCTGTTAAAGTTATAATTTATAGCTTTAACAGTGTAAAGTTATAATTTATAACTTATTAGTTATAAGTTTCTAATTATTTTTTAAAACATCATCTCCAGTATCTATGGAGAAAGAAGCAAAAGGTAAATGATAAATATGTAGGCATTGGACTCACTATTTTAATGGCATTAGTAAGACTTCCATAATGTAGATTATTTCATGAAGACTGTTAAAGTTTAGTAGTGAAAAGAGAATGAATGGCAAAACAGTTTTATTGTGCTAGTGATTAACAGAAGCAAATACTGGAATGATGTGATGAGTATAACCCAGTAAATAGCCTCCATCTCCACATGTTTCATCCTAATGTAATCACCCAATGTTAACAGGTAGTCTGCTGCACACTGAACTCAGGCTCCTAGCAAACCAAGTGACACACTACGTAACAATTTGTTGTTCCCTAAAAGTTAGACCTGGATTTGGATTAAGGAACAAATAAATTAAAGATCTGGCTGCAAGGGGAGAAGAGAGAGTTTCCCAGGCAGTGATTTTCCATACACCTTTCCTCCACTGCTTTTAGGAGACAGAGCTGGTGCCAGGCAGTATGACAATACCCCTGGTTGGCTGACCATGGAGAAAGTCACATCATTGACTTGGACATCATTACACCACACTCAGGCCATGCCAGCTCCAGTTCAAGGGCAGCTTGCCCTTGAACGCTGGCTCAGCCAGGGATACCAGGGCTTCCTTTGCACCTTTTGGAAGTCACTGCAACCTGTCCTGGCTCGGCTACACAGCACATATCCTGATTTTCACAGAATCACAGAATGACATTTTCACTTGTTCCAAGATGCTTGGAGTTCAAATCACAAGCAATGGCTCAGAGAAATACAGAAAAAAAAATATGGAGCTGCAGTATGGGAAAAGGAAGAGCTCATTAAAACCATTGCATTTTAAACATTTCTCTGTACTGCATGCAGAAATCCTTTACATGTGAGGGAGCTGGTTTTTTATTGGAAGGGAAAGGAAAGTAGGAAATGGTGCCTGCTTCCTCATTAGCAACTCACTTTTCCTACAGCAGTTGTGGGTAAAGGAATACAATATGCAGTAACTGCAATCCTGGTAGAAACAGTTTTTCTCACTCTATAAAAAGATAATTGAGAAAATGAGAGGATATCTAATACATTACTTTTTGTTTGTTACATTTTTTTTCTTTTTTTTTTCAAACAATGGCATCTCTCCTTGAATTCCCCATGATTTAAAGCACAGTCTGAAACATTTATGAATATGAAGTCTCCTTGTATCTCATGATGAAAAATTAATCACATGGGCATTAACTGATTTACTCCAGGCTATGCAGTAAATCAGTGCCAGCAATGATAAAACCCTGGGGTCTTAAACTCTGCCTCCTCCTCCTCTAGCTGATTATTGTCACTTCGTGGTATTTAATAGCTATTTCAGCAGAAGACCAACTGTTGGTTTGTTATTTTTACAATAAATGCCTGTTATTGTGAAAAGTTTGAAAAGTCCTCAGCATTTGCTTACTTTAAATTGAATATTCATATCTGCTGTTCTCTACTGAATCATTCAATGACTCTTAAACATCATTTTTGAATAGGGTAATTAAAAAATGCGAGCACATAAATAGTAAGTTGAGAGAAATTCTGGCATCTAAGATTTTAACAAAACATGACAACTCTCAACCCTGAGGAAAGAATATGGATAAGGAATGGCCAGTGTCTCATGGCACATAAAAACAGTGCCAGGGAGGAAAATTACAGAGGGAAAACACATGCCACATTATGGAAACTAAAGAAAGGTACATGCACACATTTCTTCCTACAGACGTGGGTGTTTTTACGAGTGGAGCAAATTCCAAGTTCAAAACTGGAGCATTTGGAAAGTTCACAATGACAAGTACAACACCATTAGGAGCTGTAGAGGCAGCATGTCAAGGCACTAGCATTTATTCTACCTTCTGACGTGAACACCCACTCATTCTGACAACAGGAATCCAGAGGGAATAATGATGAGAAATTTATTTCTCTGCATTTCGATATAAATTCAGACTTCGTTATAAACCTGAGCAATGTCAAAATGTAAAGGTACAATTTTTAAAATGCTGCACAGTTCATGAGATCCTAAATGCTATTTGCAGATACTGCTGGTTCAGGATCCAATCCTAACCTCAGGTACAAATTGTTATAAAACTCCAGAAGAAAAAATCCACTAGTTTCTCTCAATGGTTCATGGGGTTAGATTTCCAAGATATTCGGAGATGTTTCCTACATTTTTATTATAATTTGATCTTTGCTGTTAAAATGCTACAGCCAAAGTCAGTCAGTTACTGAATCAATAAAAGGCTTTTGAGATCATATATTAATCATATTAACAAAGCCCTAGAGACACCATAGAATAAATGGTTAAAACTCCAATATGTTAAATACAATAGCAAGAAAATGATTGATGATCTTGTTCATGCATTTTAATTCAACCATGTATTTTTTTTTCAGCAGAAAAAGCAATGTGAACTATTATTAAAAAGAATCTGGTATCAATCTTCTTCTGCTCTTAAGTGCTAGGCAATTAATTTTACTGGTCTGGTACTCTGTCAATTCAGTATCTTCTGTTTATAATCACTTGAATACATTTGGTTAGAGGTTTGGGGTCTGAATATGCAGAGGCTGAAAGTTGCTGTTTCCAGCAGGACAGACATTTTTCATAAGTGCTAGCTATTAAACAAACAAGATGCTACCAATACTGGATTGGTATTGGAGATGCTGGAAACCTATGACTTTTACAAGAATCGTTTCTCTTAAAATGTTTCAGTCTTATGAGAAGACAGAACTACACAAGCAAATTACTTTTTCCCTGCAATTCAATGAGGAGGCTAAAAGCACTGAACTCCTGCTATATTTCACTATGAAAAGTAAGCTTGGAGGTCCTAGACAGGCTTTCTATGCTCTAACATAAGTAAATTTAGATCCATTATCTAAAGCCTAGCAGATGACAGATTTATCAGCTGATGATTTATGGCTTAAATAAGAGTTCATACAATTAATTTCAAAGCAGTAAACCCAGCAACTTCCCACTACAGCCCTGTTATTCACCAGCTGCCCTGAAACATGAACCTGTGCGGATTCTCCAGGCACAGGACACCACTAAAGCTCAAGCCCTGAGCCCCTCATGGCTGAGGCTGGGGAGCCAAACTCTGCGCTGCTGATACCAGCCTGTACCTTTGAAAGATCTAAGGATCAAAGCACATTCCAGAGGCTCAGGACAGTGAGGACAAGATGTGCTATCTAAATAAATGTAATCCACACCCAGTCATTTCTTACCCACTCCTAGACACTGAGCTTCAGGAACAGAAATGTGAATCTTTATCTCAGGCTGTTGCAAGTTTACAGCCCAGGACACCTTGAGACATGTAGACAGACTGTCTCCAGAGCTCCTAACACTTTCCAAGGTAGCTACTCCCCTACGCCAGGATAGGAGAAAATCAGTTTTATGGATTTTATCTTTTTCCACTTAGCAACTACAATCTACCAGCCTTCCAAGGGGAGAGGAGAACTTAATGTCTTCCCTTTGCAACTGCTTCTCCAGGGAGAAAGGTGTGAAAGCTGGGGCTGGTTCTCCCCATTCACGAATCTGAGCATCTATATTCTTCCTTCTACACGACAGTCCTTTTCTATGTTCTATTCATCAATCAGCCTTCATCTTTCCTCCCTCTTCTTTTTGAACTGGGCCTTCTTATCTCCTGTCTTCTCTCCACCCACACACCCACGGAGTTATTACCATATTTCACTGCCTCATGAGCTCTACAGTCAAGCAGAAAGAAAAATCAATGACACAGGAGGGGAAAATTTCCTGCTTTGTGTGTGATTATATATTGGCTCCTCTTGTAACTTCTGCAGCACTTAGGATTATAGCCCAGGTGGCAAACTTTTAAACAGAGGGGAGTCCTAGAACAAAATGATCCTGATACTACTTGCTAATTACTGCCAAGGCTTAAAATGTGTTTCGCTGAAAAATTCTGCAAGGTGACAAAAATGTCTCAGATTACGGGGAATGTAATTTCCGATACTTGCTGCATTACAAGTGCTGGTTGTTTGGAAATGCCTAAAAACCCCTCCGCTTACCTACACCACAGCCTGCAAGATTTACTGAGCTGCTGAAATTCAATCCTAAACGCTCTGGTAAGGTGAACTGTACCACATCTAATCTTGGCACCTTAGGACCTGTCTTTGTGTGACTGCTGGAGTGCAAGGGCAAAGCTACCTCCAGTGCCAACAGGAATGGCAGCAGCAGCCCTGCTGTGGGGCACTGCTCCTCAGGGTTATACTCCTAACACTAGGACATTAAAAAACCCTCATGCCAATAACATCTCCAGTACAGTCAACACTGGTAACAGATTTAAATTGTTTCAGCACTTTGTGATTATTTTGTACTTTTCCAGAACTACATCAATAATTAAAAGTCTCAGAGTATTTCTGATTTTAGGAAAAAGTTCCCAAGCTGTTTATTTCCTCCATGAATATAATCCAGCAGTTTCTACCATCACTTTCAGTGCTCCAAAAGCAGTGGCATATAAATATAATCCTTATACATTATACCAGACATGTACCAAATCTAAAGTTAATATGTCAGTGGATGTTACTCTAATCTGGAGCTGCCTGTTCCCCCACGTACACAAAGAAAGCCCTGCTATGTATTTCCTCTCTGCATCCCCATTTTAAGGTAATATTTAATCAGATGCCTAGCCTGCAAAATGAAGACATCCACTGAAAGTAGGTCATGATTCTTATCAAAAGCAAGATCACCACGCTGGATTGCTTTACCAGGAATCTCAGAATAAGAACAGATTAAAAAATCTGTTCAGTAAAACAGTACCTTTTTCAAAATACCTTTAATGGAAATTTTATCTTTTATAATGATTTCTGCTGTTGATGGCTTAGGACACAGCCATGCACGACAGAGCATTACTGATGTGCCCTTAATCCCGCACTGGACCAAAGCCTCAGTGTAACAGCTCTTTTATCTGCTGGTGACTTTGTGAGAAACAAGCTGAACCAGCACAAATGGCCTCCCTATGGAAAACTGTTCTGCTTTCTTTTTGCCAGGACTGTTTTAAAAAAGAGTACACTGCTTGATCTATTACAGGAATGAGCATCGCTTACAAAGTCTGGTCCTTTATTAAACCATATAATAAAGAAGGAGCTACTATGTATTACATCTATTACATTTTTGCTATTGTTTTTAGTTTCGGAATGCAAAAATGAGAATTCTTATTCCTGGAAGTAATTATTAGTTTAATATTCTATTCTATTAAGGGAGAAGTAATTTGCATAATCCTAGATCTAAACACCTATTTCTAGTCTCATTAACAGAATACAAATGACACCTTACACAAAATGATACTGCAAAACTACAATCGTGTTAATTACAGCCAATGCATTTCCAAAGTGACTGGTGTTAAATTCATTACTCTCTTGTTTTGTTTAGTTTTAATAGCAATAATGGGATAAGTACTATAGTAAATAGAACTATTTAATATTTGGGTTTACCAGTGACAAAACCACATCGTTTCTTAGATTTCGAGATCAAAATTAAACTAAACAGAATTTTGCAACTGAACATTGAAATTTTCTCTCTCTTAACATGAGATTTAAAAGAACCTGACTAAAAAAAATGCAGGAGGATAGATTAACCTAAACAAGTATAGAAATAATTCAGTAACGAAATCAGAAGTTTCTACCACTGATAGCAGATATGTCATGTAACAAAAAGGAAATTCAGAACAGATGAATACAGTTCTAGTGAAGTCCAGGAGACATATGCAAGTGAAGAATTTAATCTTCCTTAATCTTCTCACATGGCGTGATTAATCCCCTACCTTTGGGCTCTGGAAGATGACTTCTAGAGATAGCAACAGAAACAATGTAATTTTTCTGCATATAAAATATACAGAAAAATATAAAATATGCCAATATACAGTTATGTTCCTAAACAAAACATTGCACTCTCCTATCCCCTCTTACAAATGTGACTCAGCAGCATGAGATTTGTGGCACAACATAACAATTTTCTTTGTTGTGTCTGGCTCCTATTTAATGATGCTCTCTGTATAGCTGCCAAAAATGCTGAAGGTCAGCTAAGCATGGATGAAAATGTAAGGCCACACTCAGGTTGCATAACTTCCACTAAAGAAGTTAAGCCATACCTGTTTGGTAACCAGGGAGAGCAGCAAACACAGCCAGGGAAGGTGCTGGGCAGTGAGGACCTGGCAGGGTTGGCAGTGGGAACAGCAGATCCAGGACAGCTGAGGAGCAGAGGCTGCCTCAGTGTGGTCCCAGCACCTGCAAACCTCTGTTCAGACTCAACCCCTGCACAAACCAACAAATAAAAACCAGTGTGTTCCTGTCATGTAAATAGATTATTCCTATTCTCAAGAACTGCATGCAGGAGGCAGTTTCAACCTAGTCTCACTGCACATTACTAGACACATATATTAAAACCAGGGTTTTTAAAATGTAAAGAAAAAGAGAAACTACCTGCCTGTATATGTGAATCTGCTACCTAACAAATAGGATTACCTTGCTTAAAATATACCTACAAGTCCTTGTGGGTGGGGTGAATGCCTTCAAAATATTCTGATGAATTTCATGTGGGGCAGAATCTAAGTTTGCTAAGGGCTTCAGAAAGGAGAGTTAAACATCAAGCTATTTTAAAAGCCATTATTTTAATCTTAGGCTATTGATGCCTAGAGAGGCTACCTGGAACAGAGGCTAGATAGAGTTAAAGGAATAAAGTAGGTATTTATTAAAAGGCCTTCAAAATATGAACCTTGGGTGGTACAAGAGGCCAGCTGTGTCTCTACCCAAGATGGACACAAGATGGTTGTCCAGTCACGAGTTTTCACATTTTTATAAGTTTTGGTCTATTAGCATATTGGGGTCCAATTACAGCTTCAGGTTTTGAAGTCCCATCCTCCCAGATTGCTCTCCTCAATTTGCTGTTGTTCAAACTTTTTGGGCCTGAAGCTGCAATGGTGTCCTTGGTTCTCGGGCTAGAAAAGGATTGTTTCGCCTAACTAAACTGTGAAGAGAACTTGCTAACACTTTATATGAAGTTCACAGTTACACACTAAGGCAGTACAGAATCTGAAAAATATGAAAGCTAAAACTTAAGGCATCACTATTAGCATCAGTATCCGTGAACTTTATGTCTTATTTCAAGATTGGAGTTGAAACACATGTCCATGTGTACCTAACTTCTACTTTGCATGGAGGCCAACCCATATTTAGAAATATAATCGAATAATGGTGAAAAATAGAAATAATCTCTGTGAAACAGTGCATGAAGAAAAAGCCATAGGCTGTTACAACCCCAGTGAATGCCCCAACACACTGGTCCCTGTGGTTTTGAGCGAGTAAACATGTTGTCCCAAGCTGTCCCAGGTAACCTCTTTGATCCCTGTCACTGTGTCAAGAGATCACTTGTCCCCCTGCCAAAGGGCAAGCTACAGCTAGGGACAGCTTTAAAAACTGGGATAGCTGCGAGATGTATGAGCTGTTGCATACCTTAGGCACCAAGGAAGAACATCAACAGCCCAGGCAGCCTCTGCAATGTGGGGCTGCTGCTGAAGCAGGTCAGAAACACCAGCAGAGCAGAAATGGCAGTGAAGTCTGCATCCAAGGCAGAGCCCAGAAGACAGACTGAGCTGCTTCTCAGGGTCACAAGCAGCCTTTCTCTTAAGGGGTAGATAGGATAGCAGTGAACCCAAAATATTTCCTAAGATGTTTACATGTTTACATCCAGGCTAATTACTGAAAAAGACTCCTAAGGATAAGGAAGAGCTGAATCCAGCAGTAAATCTGTTCTTTCCAAAGACTGAGTTAATGCCTTTTTTTTCCCTTGAGCTGGTACACATCTTGTAATGAGCTTAGACTCCAGGACTGGAACCAAACAGCCAAATCCTGAGCAACCATCCACTTCTGCAGACCAGGACAAAGAATGAAGGGACATTCCTATCCAAGGGAAAAGCCTGCCATGATCCCAGTTCTGCAGACAGAACAGGGAAACAGTGGTTCAAAATGGAAAACAGATAATTCATAAAATATAAAAGGACAGAGAAGTCATAAAAATATAGTTCCTGCCTCCATGAATCTTCAGACTCAAGAGGTTTCACCAAAAACAGGTCAGAAAAAAGTTTTATATAACTGTCATTTTTTAATTCTCCTTTGTATCTCCGGCATGCAAAAGTAAAAGTTCTATATATTATAAAATTTTTGGACTTTCTTCTTCCCAGTAAGAATGACACAATTTAAATCAAATGACCAGAAGGCTGTTCATGTAACAAAATATTTTTAACCTTTCAAAGAAACTGCAGTAAATCTAAAAGTAACCAGATGTGCAAATAGTATAAAGTGAAATGACACAGTACTCTCTTTATTTAGACAGCACCTTGATTCGGAATACAAAAGCTGCTTCTGCAGAGAACCCCCGCTGCTGCCAGCCTTCTCCATGTTCTACACCACAATAGTTAGACTACCACAGAGCAAATCACTCCTCTCTGGCCAGCAAGCTGGTCAGTGGTTTGAAGAGAGTATTGCAGAAACTTGTGCAAGAGCAAAACTGTCTCATCAGCTCATTACAGCAGTAAAATGCAGGCCCAAGTGGCTGCTGAAGTGCCAGGGCTGGTGGGAGCTCCCAACACCATCCAGGCAGAACGGGGCACACAGCTCTGGAACATTCCACAAAGGAGATTTCTCTAGGCTCATACTAGACCTGTCATATTAAGCAGCTTCCAAGAGCACATGGCAGCAACAAGGATGGGATTCTCTTTCCTCCCTGTTAATTCTCCACCACCCCCGCGCCTGCCAAAAGATTCTAACAAAAACAATTACTGTCCTTAGTTCTTTGTAAAGAAATCACTCTAGTGAGCCCCGAGTTTCACTGTCGTTCATCTGCAGATGTCTGTAAGAGTGGATTCATCAGGAAAAAAAATTATTACCATATTTTATATTACCAGGAATATATGTAAAATGTCAATGGAAAGTTGCAGTCAAACGAAGCATTGCTGACAAAACACCTGAAAGAACTTGGGTAGTTTGAATCTTCTGAAGAAACTGAAAAAGGAAAAGCCTAAATTAATGGAGGGGAAAAATCTCTTCTCTAGTTGTAATCCTCTCAGGTATAGCAGGTAAATATGATTTATACCTATGGTTTTAAATAGGCCCATTAAAGTTTAATTAATAGATAAAAAAAACCCCAAAACCATTATTCTCAGTATTATGCAACACTGGGAATGCACACAAAACCAACTTGATATCATTATCAGCTGCAGCTGGTCAAGTTACTCAAAAACCTCCATCAAACCTGTAGTTTTTAGGACCCAGCAGAAAGGAAGGTACACATGCAGGTGCTTCTGGGCTTAAAGCAAATATTATTAGTGAAAATTCTGGGGAAAAAAGAATTAGGGAAAAACAGAACCAACCAAAAAACCAACGCAGAATAACATCCTTAATGATCAAAGACTGAACTGTCTCAGGTTTTTCAAACAGAACTGCTTTATTTCTTTTTCCTGTAAGTACACAGCCTTATACCAGGACCACAACTCAACCCATTGTAGTTAAAATTAAGAGTTGTACTAAGCAATACCATATAAACTAATTATCCAGAGAAACTGCCATAAAGTCATGGTATGAAATTATTGTTAACTCTTCTAGTTTAACTGAAATGAATCCAATGGAAGATAAAAATGCTGCATCTCCTATCAGAAAATTCTTCATTGACATACACCACAGTGGTTTACTGCTGCCTGCCCCAGTGCTGAACAGGCTAACAAGTTATATTTTCCCCTTTATAGTCAAAATCATGATGTATACAAAATATTTTTTACTTTAAAAAAATTAATCTGGCTAATTATGAAGGCTACAAATCCACCCCTTGGTTTGTAACTTGAAAGTTCAGTGGCTTGTGTCATACTGGCAACTTTTAACATGCCAAGAAAACAAATTACATCTACCTTGTGAAAACACTCAATCCATCAAAAAAGGCAAAGCTGACCCTTGGGTTGAATGTATACAGGATCCTCAGCATGTGGATGGAGACTGCAGGGGAAATTGGCTACACTTCCTCACACTCAAAATGTCAAGGTCATATTGTTCACAACCCAGTTTTCCACAGTCTCAGGTGGTTAGCCTTTATCTTCTAAGAAAAGAAGCATCTTTTAGTCTCTAGCACGGACTTTTGAGGGTGTCCATTTGACAAAAAGACACAAGGAAACAACACATATAAAAATCATTCTTTATTAGTTATTTCAAGTGTCATCTTCTGAGTCACGATCCTCAATTTTTTGGAGCGGCCGCCTAATACTAATTACTAAGTCTATGGAGAGAAGCTCTGTAACACAATGAAGAACTGAAATGACTAACTGGTATTTGCAATACACTGACTCTAAGCCTTCATTGTTTACAGGCAGTGGCTGATTTTTTTTGAGTAAATTAATGGCTTCAAGATAGAATTTGGTAAAGCCATCTCGTTCTGTCTGGTACAAGGCCTTGGGAATACTTAGCAAAGCATCAGCAACCACGTTAGATACAATGGTTACCTCTGACTGCTGACACTGCTTGGCATAATCCTGAATATAATAATGCAACAGTATTTCAAAGTAACCTCCTACTGGCAAAACTGATCCTGCTTCTATGAGGCAGTTGGAGTAATCCTGTGCAATACTTGCATGACTTTCCTCCGGTTTAAATGGAACTATATGGCAACATGTTTCCTCTAGACCTTTGCCAACATTCAGGCCCTCACACGCAGTGACTATATCAGCATTATGTGCCACCAACACAGAAGTGCTATGGTTCTTTTGATTGTGGACCAGCAGATCACATTTATCAGGGTCGAAAACTTTCCTCTCTGTTTCATCACTAAGTGCTTTCAGCTGACATTCAGAAACCTGGTTAGTATTACAAGTATTTTCTATTACCAGTTGTTTCTGAGTAGCTGAAGAATGCCAAGAGCAAACATCTGAAGCTTTGCTCTGGCTTTCACCTTCCACTTTCCATTCCCCCCTCTGATCAACTGTTTTAAACAGCTGCTGCAGCATTGTGAACGCCTCTTGCAGGGCAGCAGCATGTTGCTCATTAACGCCATCGACCGGCCCACACAGGATCAGGCAGTGGGGCTGGAAGGCACACACACTGGCGAAGCCAATGTGGACACATCTCTTGGAGACGAGCAGCAACGGCTGGCAAAACGTTACCACGGCAGTTTCGGTTATTTCTCTGTCCATGTCATCACCAAAAGGCACGTAAGGGGAGACACCAGTGACTTCACTGATAAGGGCCATTTCTTCTGAGGATAAGCACTCTACCACAGACACACCATATAATTTGGCATAGTAGATAACTACATCTTCTTGCTTCACACTGGACAGTATCAGCTTAACGCTGTTACTCTGCAAGTGTTTCATTAAGGCTTCTGTCCTCTTAGTGATCCAGCGCAGGGAAGCCAGATACTGACCTTCGGAGTCTACAACAAACTCCACACCGGGCGCCGTCAGGGCGGGCCGCAGGGGCTGGGTGACGAGCAGGGCCCGCAGCTCCCCGTCCGTCGGGCAGTAGGCAGCGAAGTCCCTGCGGAGGACGATGCCGGGCAGGACCCTGGAGCTCGCCAGGGGCAGGCCGGGCACGGCGGCGTGCAGCTCCGGGAA
>NW_005054310.1:3333543-3333931 GCF_000277835.1 Geospiza fortis | reverse complement strand
ACGGGGGGACGGGGGGAGCGGGAGCCGCGCGGGAGGGACTGAGGAGCGGGAGAGGGAGCGGCGCACAGAGCCCAGAGACGCGGAGGTGCGACACATCTTTATTGGAGGCGGGCCGTAACAGCTCAGATCCCTCACACAAAGCGGCGATCCCGGCTGTCGGACAGGGCGGGACACGCGGGACGGGGAAGCGGGCGCTGTGTCCTGAGGGTTAATCTTCCCGCTTGGCAGAGCGAAAGGCCGGGGTAGGGCACAAAGGAGAAAAAGCCCAAATAATCTCATCCCGACGTTACATCGTTCGAGCTATTTCTGTATTACCACAAAATAGTGCAGCTTCACTGTAAACATCCCAAACCCTCCACTTTCGGCTCACTAGCCAGAAAGAAGAAAT